>NC_092086.1:25434460-25548001 GCF_045679555.1 Salvelinus alpinus
ACTCTACGACTCCAAATCAGAGCTGATGCTGTTGTGTGTTCATTTTCATTTGAAAATGAAAATCATCAGCAGTGTAAATGTCAATACAACATGCTAACTGCAGGAGCTAGTAAACAAATAAGTCCGATGCCCAGTGGCCACTACGTCGTTGTTCTGGGTCATTTGATGCAGCTTTCTTTTGAGACTTGGCCAATACAAATGAAGCCAAATGAAGCAGTAGTATATGTCTTGTGGATTGAGTCCAAGTCTTGCAGCTAGAGTCAGAGGTCCAGACCTTTGGCCTCAACACCACGTCCACCAGGAAGGCTAAGTCCTTCCGTGGTTGGTATCATGACTCTGGGTTGTGTTCATTAGGCACCAAACAGAAGAAAGTGAACAAAAAAAAGGTACTTCCTTGTCCAATAAGAAATGCTCATTTTCGTTTTGTGTTGCAGAATGTTTTGAAACGGATAACGCTGCATGCCCTAATGAACATGACCCTGGTGTAGCCAAGGAACAGTCCAGTTAGCCAGAGGATCTCTTTAGCGCCCGAGGGCGTGAGGGCAGTGTTGGGGGTGAGGTGTTGAATGATAGGGGTGAGGCGGATTTTCCCCCCTAGCTAAGTGGAGAGGGGAGTTTAGGAGGTCACGTATCCTCATCCTGGCTGGTTCCTTCTAGAACTTTAAACCTGAGATCCAGCTGGCCGACTGACCCCGGGGATCCTACATGGCTTAGATGTTCTACTTTCACTCCAAGTATTTCTGTGTTAAAGATCACTGGACTGTGGAAGTCACTTGATAGCTTAAATCTCTTGTCATTCAAGAGTTGTGATATGTGTTAGAATGATGTTAAATGTGAGAAATACTAATTTGTGAATGAATGGTTTCAATTACAGACATGAAGACACACATGTGATAGTATGTGTTCTGGTATTAATTGATTTCCATATGATCCATTATTCTGGTAGATCGGTGAACATTTCACTATCTCCCCATTTCAGTGTCTCAAATAAAATGTACATCCAACTGAGGAAAATGAAAACAAATAAATATAGTGTTGTTTATGTGTTTGTTCAATTAAATGAACACAAGGAGCAGTCATTATGGCTGAAGTAAAGTCGTGTTGCCTTGACACTTAAGGCAGGTTATAAAGCTCTATACTGTGTAATGACACTCCTATTACATATGTTGTAATAGATGTATTACAGATTGTGTCCATCTGTAGTATGTACTAGATGGGATCATGTCCCCAGAATGTCACAATCCTTTAAAAGGGATACTCTGTGTGCTCCACATGTACAGTGATGACATAAAATCCCCTCTCACATATAGGGCTGAATTTCTATTCAAATGACCAAGCTTGACAAACAGCAGACTCCTGGACAGGTAATCAAATGGCTACCCGGACTATTTGCATTGTGTGTCGTCGCCCCCCCAACCCCTCTTTTACACTGCTGCTACTCTCTGTTTATCTAATATGCATAGTCACTTTAACTATACATTCATGTACTACTACCTCAATTAGTCCGACCAACCGGTGCTCCCGCACATTGGCTACCCGGACTATCTGCATTGTGTCCAGCCACCCACCACCCGCCAACCCCTCTTTTACGCTACTGCTACTCTCTGTTTATCATATATGCATAGTCACTTTAACTATACCTACAGTACATGTACATACTACCTCAATCAGCCTGACTAACCGGTGCCTGTATGTAGCCTCGCTACTGTTATAGCCTCGCTAATGTAAATAGCCTCGCTACTGTTATTTTTCACTGTCTTTTTTATGGTTGTTTTTATTTCTTTACTTATCTATTGTTCACCTAATACTTTTTTTTTTTACTTAGAAATTGCACTGTTGGTTAGAGCCTGTAAGTAAGCATTTCACTGTTGTACTTTTGATTTAATTTGACCAACAGCTGTACAAAAAAAAGTCTCTCCTCTTTGACCAAGTCTGACTTATGTGACTAGTTTTATGGTCCAGTTATGGATGAGGAGGTCTTCTCTGAGCCTCTGCCCCACATCATTTACCACCAGCCGTGTGATTTGTGACAATTACACAAGCAACCTGGCATGACCTCCATTCTCCAGGCCCACGCCCCTCCTCGTAGTTTAGTTACCAGCTCAGATGACAGAACCATGCCAAGAGCAATATTCCTAGATTTTATTCCTTTTGATCCTTGGTTCAGCTTGATCTGGACAGACATCTTCAACATTATACCTCCCAGAGCCAGAGCTTTGGAACATTTTCTGCTCTACGTTTGTGGGCGAACATTTGGTGGTATCTGGACTGGACTGAGGGGGAAGTACAGAGGAATGCATGAGGTCTGATCATGTTTGAAGGGAAGATAACTTGATGTCTGGATTTTCACATTCATTCAGAGAACAGTTTTAGGAGGTACAGCTTTGGTAACCATGACTGATTGATAGGTGAAAATGAGCAGTACTTGCTGACAGGATGTCATTTATGACTTTGTGTTATTTAGATGATTCAGTTATAAATTAAATAATATATGATTCAATAATAAATATCTTCTCAGTTTACTGTCTAGGTAAATCCTTTGTCAATATGTTTAGTTATGAAGAAGAACCAATGCAGTAGACAATTTGCATCCATTTACATCCCTAGTTTATGGTGTGGTTTGTTCTGTCCATATAGTTTATGGTGTGGTTTGTTCTGTCCATATAGTTTAGGGTGTGGTTTGTTCTGTCCATATAGTTTAGGGTGTAGTTTGTTCTGTCCATATAGTTTATGGTGTGGTTTGTTCTGTCCATATAGTTTAGGGTGTGGTTTGTTCTGTCTATATAGTTTAGGGTGTAGTTTGTTCTGTCCATATAGTTTATGGTGTGGTTTGTTCTGTCCATATAGTTTAGGGTGTGGTTTGTTCTGTCCATATAGTTTATGGTGTGGTTTGTTCTGTCCATATAGTTTATGGTGTGGTTTGTTCTGTCCATATAGTTTAGGGTGTAGTTTGTTCTGTCCATATAGTTTAGGGTGTAGTTTGTTCTGTCCATATAGTTTAGGGTGTAGTTTGTTCTGTCATATAGTTTAGGGTGTAGTTTGTTCTGTCCATATAGTTTATGGTGTGGTTTGTTCTGTCCATATAGTTTATGGTGTGGTTTGTTCTGTCCATATAGTTTAGGGTGTAGTTTGTTCTGTCATATAGTTTAGGGTGTAGTTTGTTCTGTCCATATAGTTTATGGTGTGGTTTGTTCTGTCCATATAGTTTATGGTGTGGTTTGTTCTGTCCATATAGTTTAGGGTGTGGTTTGTTCTGTCCATATAGTTTAGGGTGTGGTTTGTTCTGTCCATATAGTTTATGGTGTGGTTTGTTCTGTCCATATAGTTTAGGGTGTGGTTTGTTCTGTCCATATAGTTTAGGGTGTAGTTTGTTCTGTCCATATAGTTTAGGGTGTAGTTTGTTCTGTCCATATAGTTTAGGGTGTGGTTTGTTCTGTCCATATAGTTTAGGGTGTGGTTTGTTCTGTCCATATAGTTTAGGGTGTAGTTTGTTCTGTCCATATAGTTTAGGGTGTAGTTTGTTCTGTCCATATAGTTTAGGGTGTGGTTTGTTCTGTCCACATAGTTTAGGGTGTGGTTTGTTCTGTCCACATAGTTTAGGGTGTGGTTTGTTCTGTCCATATAGTTTAGGGTGTAGTTTGTTCTGTCCATATAGTTTAGGGTGTAGTTTGTTCTGTCCATATAGTTTAGGGTGTAGTTTGTTCTGTCCATATAGTTTAGGGTGTAGTTTGTTCTGTCCATATAGTTTAGGGTGTAGTTTGTTCTGTCCATATAGTTTAGGGTGTGGTTTGTTCTGTCCATATAGTTTAGGGTGTAGTTTGTTCTGTCCATATAGTTTAGGGTGTAGTTTGTTCTTTCCATATAGTTTAGGGTGTAGTTTGTTCTGTCCATATAGTTTAGGGTGTAGTTTGTTCTGTCCATATAGTTTAGGGTGTAGTTTGTTCTGTCATATAGTTTAGGGTGTAGTTTGTTCTGTCCATATAGTTTAGGGTGTAGTTTGTTCTATCCATATAGTTTAGGGTGTAGTTTGTTCTGTCCATATAGTTTAGGGTGTAGTTTGTTCTGTCCATATAGTTTAGGGTGTAGTTTGTTCTGTCCATATAGTTTAGGGTGTAGTTTGTTCTGTCCATATAGTTTAGGGTGTAGTTTGTTCTGTCCATATAGTTTAGGGTGTGGTTTGTTCTGTCCATATAGTTTAGGGTGTGGTTTGTTCTGTCCATATAGTTTAGGTTGTGGTTTTCGGTATAAATTAGCTTTACACTTCGTCTTAGACACTGAGCAATTCAGAACATAAAAATGATATCCACCGTGACTGTTTTACTGGAGGCCTATGTGTCAAGCAGCCATGGGTGGATAGGTACTCGACTACGCCACGTAGATGTATGTATGAGTACTCCAGCATGACCATCTATCACCTGCGTGTCTTCTGAAACTTGTGAATGACTTTAAGTGGAAGTCCCTCGACTAAGAGTCAAATACCGATCTCCCGTGACAGGACCCACACGAAGGCAGCATCCGAGTTTTACGACCCCCTGGGTGTAGCAGTATGAATCAGGGTGATATCCCAGCTGCCCCTAAATATAGCTCTGCTCTGTAGCTGTAGTCATAGAAATATAATTACTAGAACAGTCAAAGCCCCTCCGACCACCTCAGAATGGGTACACTCAATATGGCTGACATGGTATTACTCCTGTGGGTACAGTCAGTCAATATGGCCGCTGGTCCACCCATCACAGAATATTGACTTGAATTGGTAAACCTGTTCTAGTAGTTATATTTCTATGGCTGTAGTGCTGCTGTGTAACCTGACCTGGTTATGGGCCCCTAGTGGCCCCTGTACGGTACAGTCAGAGGCCATAAAATGATGGTTGTTCCTGGGTAGTGGGCACACAAGGACAGCCCTAACAGGCTGATAAGTCTACAACAGAGGGTTATATTTGGAGGAGGTGAAGCAGAGAGGTAGAGAAAGTCTGACGTATTCTCCCCTCTTTATGACAAGGGGGTTGTTGAGGTGTGGAGCAGAGAGAGAGAGAAAGTGTGTGTGTGTGTGTGTGTGTGTGTGTGTGTGTGTGTGTGTGTGTGTGTGTGTGTGTGTGTGTGTGTGTGTGTGTGTGTGTGTGTGTGTGTGTGTGTGTGTGTGTGTGTGTGTGTGTGTGTGTGTGTGTGTGTGTGTGTGTGTGCACACTCCTATCCCAGGTTGTTATGAAACTGGGGATTCCCCCACTACACACACACACAAACACTATCTATGGTGGTGTTGTGAAACCATGGCTAGGTGAAACAAACGTGTATTTTCAGCAGTCTGTCTAATAGAAGAACTGATCATACTGTAGTAGCAGCTGTGATCAAATGCAATAAATAACATAGACATTCCAATGTGGAGATCACACACACACACACACACACACACACACACACACACACACACACACACACACACACACACACACACACACACACACACACACACACACACACACAGAGAGAATGCTAGAATGCTAATGAATGGGGACACTGCTAAATGTACCCCCCCGGAGGAATTGTTCATCCCACAGCCATGTAACTGGATATACATATCTCTCATTCAACATCCCCTCTTCTCTCCACTTACAGTATGTCTCTGGGCTTGGGAGACAGATAGACAGGAATCTCTCTGGGCCTGGGAGACGGATAGACAGGAATCTCTCTGGGCCTGGGAGACAGATAGAAAGGAATCTCTCTGGGTCTGGGAGACAGATAGACAGGTATTTCTCTGGGCCTGGAAGACAGATAGACAGGAATCTCTCTGGGTCTGGGAGACGGATAGACAGGAATCTCTCTGGGCCTGGGAGACAGATAGACAGGAATCTCTCTGGGTCTGGGAGACGGATAGACAGGAATCTCTCTGGGTCTGGGAGACAGATAGACAGGAATCTCTCTGGGTCTGGGAGACGGATAGACAGGAATCTCTCTGGGCCTGGGAGACGGATAGACAGGAATCTCTCTGGGTCTGGGAGACAGATAGACCGGTATCTCTCTGGGCCTGGGAGACAGATAGACAGGAATCTCTCTGGGTCTGGGAGACGGATAGACAGGAGTCTCTCTGGGCCTGGGAGACAGATAGACAGGAGTCTCTCTGGGCCTGGGAGACGGATAGACAGGTATCTCTCTGGGCCTGGAAGACAGATAGACCGGTATATCTCTGGGCCTGCGAGACGGATTGACAGGAATCTCTCTGGGTCTGGGAGACGAATAGACAGGAATCTCTCTGGGCCCGGGAGACGGATAGACAGGAATCTCTCTGGGCCTGGGAGACAGATAGACAGGAATCTCTCTGGGCCTGGGAGACGGATAGACGGGTATCTCTATGAATATCCTGCCTGCAGCTTCTATGAGAGGACTTGTATGGTAGCCACGCAGCCTGTGGCTGAGTTGGAGGAAAGGTGCTTGCAGTACAACTGATACTGGCCACTTTAATGATGTTTACATATCTCACATTACTCATCTCATATGTATATACTGTATACTGTATCATTCACTATCTGTTCTTTACTATCTAGTACATCTTAGCCGCTCTGTCACTGCTCATCCATATATGTTATACTTATATATTCTCATCCTATTCCTTTACTAGATTGTGTGTATTAGGTTTTGTTGTGGAGTTGTTAGATATTCATTTTTTTTGTGGAATTGTTAGATATTACCTGTTAGATACTGTCAGATCTAGAAGCATAACCATTTCTACACTCGCAATAACATCTGCTAACCATGTGTATGTGACCAATAACATCTGCTAACCATGTGTATGTGACCAATAACATCTGCTAACCATGTGTATGTGACCAATAACATCTGCTAACCATGTGTATGTGACCAAGAACATCTGCTAACCATGTGTACTTGACCAATAACATCTGTTAACCATGTGTATGTGACCAATAACATTGGCTAACCATGTTTATGCGAACAATAACATCTGATAAATATGTGTATGTGACCAATAACATCTGCTAACCATGTATATGTGACCAATAACATCTACTAACCATGTGTATGTGACCAATAACATCTGCTAACCATGTGTACTTGACCAATAACATCTGTTAACCATGTGTATGTGACCAATAACATTGGCTAACCATGTTTATGCGAACAATAACATCTGATAAATATGTGTATGTGACCAATAACATCTGCTAACCATGTGTATGTGACCAATAACATCTACTAACCATGTGTATGTGACCAATAACATCTGCTAACCATGTGTATGTGACCAATAACATCTGCTAACCATGTGTATGTGACCAATAACATCTGCTAACCATGTGTATGTGACCAAGAACATCTGTTAACCATGTGTATGTGACCAATAACATCTGTTAACCATGTGTATGTGACCAAGAACATCTGCTAACCATGTGTATGTGACCAATAACATCTGCTAACCATGTGTATGTGACCAATAACATCTGCTAACCATGTGTATGTGACCAATAACATCTGCTAACCATGTGTATGTGACCAATAACATCTGCTAACCATGTGTATGTGACCAATAACATCTGCTAACCATGTGTATGTGACCAATAACATCTGTTAACCATGTGTATGTGACCAATAACATCTGCTAACCATGTGTATGTGACCAATAACATCTGCTAACCATGTGTATGTGACCAATAACATCTGTTAACCATGTGTATGTGACCAATAACATCTGCTAACCATGTGTATGTGACCAATAACATCTGCTAACCATGTGTATGTGACCAATAACATCTGCTAACCATGTGTATGTGACCAATAACATCTGCTAACCATGTGTATGTGACCAATAACATCTGTTAACCATGTGTATGTGACCAATAACATCTGCTAACCATGTGTATGTGACCAATAACATCTGCTAACCATGTGTATGTGACCAATAACATCTGCTAACCATGTGTATGTGACCAATAACATCTGCTAACCATGTGTATGTGACCAATAACATCTGCTAACCATGTGTATGTGACCAATAACATCTGCTAACCATGTGTATGTGACCAATAACATCTGCTAACCATCTGTATGTGACCAAGAACATCTGCTAACCATCTGTATGTGACCAAAACATTTTATTTTGATTGGATTTGACATCACAAAGGGTTGTTTTCCTCAGTTTATACAACAGAACATGTCACTTCTACTCATCCTCTGGCTTTGTTATTCACATACTGTGTGCTGCCACTGACTGACTTTTCATAGTTGTTCATTTCGTAGTTATTGTTTCTTATGCGTTAGAATCCATTAGTCATTTTATTTCTAGATTGACACCCATCCCTGTAGACCCCAGCAATAGAGAGACTGAGACAGCGCTGATTGAAATGACCCTTGATGTGGCATGGTGGTAATTGGCCACTGTAAAGCCTCTACTGGAACGTTTACAACACGCAACGGTCAGCACCTCTCTGTCCATTCAATTACATTTAAAGGGCGTTATTGGCACGGGAAACATATGTTTACATTGCCAAAGCAAGTGAAATGGATAAACAGTCACACACACACGTTTTGTCTTAAAACAGGATTTACAATCTCAGGAAGTAGTGCATCATGTAGGGAATAGGGAACCATTTGGGATGCAGAGCCATAGAGGGGGGTCAGCAGCCATAGAGGGGGGTCATACCAGTAAATTATGCCACTTTTAGGCTGTGATTGCAAATCATGTTTTAGCACATATGAACCTTTCCCATTTCCCCCCCACCAGCCTCATCTGTCATGCCAGTTAAACCAGTCAAATATGCAAAGATTCACTAGCAGAGACTGACTTCAGACCTGCTGTTTCTCTCCACAGAGGAGGAGGTGGAGGATGTCCTGAGCAACATCCTGAGAGACAGATCACACATCGACGAGACACTGAGGCTGGCCTCTGAGGAGAACGCAGCAGAAAACTATCATGGTAAATAATACGTTAAATATATTACTGAGGCCCAGAGTTGTTCCTGGTCAGGTCACGTGGTAAATAAAAACTCCTGTCCCTAAATATCAAGTATGATCACATCTTAATAGGCTGTAGAGCTTTAGATATTGTTGACGTTATCAAATGTCATTGTTGAGCATTAGCATTATTACAAAGATATTGTGAGATACAAGAAGACATGCAGTAGAGCGCTTTGCAGATATTCACGAGACATGTTTGCACCTGGTGTGACATGGTACATGTACCAAATAGCACCCTATTCCCTGTGTAGTGCACTTCCTTTGAGCAGGGCCCATATGGCTCTGATCAAAAGTAGTGCACTAAATAGGGAATAGGATGCCATTTGGGATGTAGAATTGGTTCTGAATGTGTCGCCTTATGTCTATTAATTACCTGTCAAATGCCAGTAGTGTTATTACAGAGAAAAATGCATATTTCTGTTCAGATAAATGTACTCAGTATGTTCCCAGTCCTGCTCTGATGTGTCATTATACTAATCTATGGCTTAATGAAGCACATCATAGAAAGTAATGATGGGTGATCCTCTATGGGTCTGTGGGTACTTGCCTGTGTATGAGTGCCTTCCAAATTGCACCCTAGTCTGTATATAGTGCACTACTTTTCACCAGGCTCATAGGGCTCTGGTAAAAAGTAGTGCACTATATAACGAATAGGGTGCTTTTTGGCACGCACCCTATAGCTTTAGTTAGAGAAAGAAACACGTGGTGCCAGAGCCTTAATGGACCTCTTCTCCATTAGCGCTAATGGGTAACATCGTTAGTATTAACGAGTCCCAAATCTTCTGTTTTTAATCTGTTTTCCTTTTATCTCCTCTCCCTCCCTCTCTCTCTCTCTCTCATCCCTCTCTCTCTCTGAACCCTCCAACTCATTCTCATTCCATAATGACTTGTTTGTCATTTAATCTAACCTTTTCTTACCGTTCTACCGCTCCTGTTTAACTGAAACTCCTGTACTCTACCTCTCTTTCTCCTTTCTTTCATCTACACTCCTTATCATCTTATTATGTTTCCTTCTCTTACCTGTCTTACCTTCTCTTACCTGTGTCTTACCTTCTCTTACCGTTCTACCTTTCCTCTTACATAAACCAACTCTACCTCCCTCCCTCTCTCTCATTCCATCTACATTCCTTCTTACCATGGATACCAGGGTTCAAATACTTTGACTCTTGGGGGTGTCCAATACCACACTTAAAATATATAGACTCTTGGGGTTGCCCGAAGCCACTTGGGGGTGCCTGACATTGATATTTTTGACAATTATGGGGGGGCTTACATTGATGTTTAAATTCATATGGTGGCCCTAATTGTTATGGGGGATGCCCAGCCTCTCCTATCCCCCGCTGTCATTTGAACCCTGTTCTTACCATCCTCCCCTCATTCTCTCTCTTTCTCTCCCCCTCCAGCTGCTATTCAGAAGTTACGTAAGATCTACCACTCAGCCATCAAGCCCATGGAACAGGCCTATAAGTACAACGAGCTCAGAGCACATGAGATCTCAGGTACAGTGAGGGCTTTGCTTGGCACACTGCCACCGCTTCAAGTTGTTAGTGTTTGTTGGCTTGATCTCAGATCTGTTTGTGCTATCATGTCACCTTTTCATTTATTAGTTGACATGATAGCACAAACATATCTGGGATCAGGCTAAGTGTGTGTGTATGTGTGGACTGGTTTCCCTGTTTGGGTTGACATGGTGACTGAGGGTTTGAATCCTAGCTAGCGGTCTGTGCACTTAACTTGAACTTTTGCATAAATCCTGCATAGAAGTCAACTTGAGTTGCGTACACGGACCTCAAGTTAGCATTTGGACCTGACTGCTGACTGATCTGTTTCCGCACAACACACTCCTCATAGGATGGAGCAAAGAGAAATCTTTGCAATCGGTCTCCTAGGCTGGCATTACTCTGGTCAAGAGATATACTGTATATAGGCTTTATATCCCTATGGAAGAATCCACCGCCATAGATGTTTTAAATACAATGAGTGTCTCAAGAGCTCATCAGTTTCATATATCCATTGTCATATAAATGTGTATGTAATGTGCTATGTAAAGCCCATGTTGAGCATCAGGATTAGAGCCATATACATACAATCAATTATCATGTATTACTGGAATAGAGACATATAAATACAATCAATTATCATGTATCACTGGAATAGAGCCATATACATACAATAAATTATCATGTATTACTGGAATAGAGCCATATACATACAATCAATTATCATGTATTACTGGAATAGAGCCATATACATACAATCAATTATCATGTATTACTGGAATAGAGCCATATAAATACAATCAATTATCATGTATTACTGTAATAGATCCATATACATACAATCAATTATCATGTATTACTGTAATAGAGCCATATACATACAATCAATTATCATGTATTACTGGAATAGAGCCATATACATACAATCAATTATCATGTATCACTGGAATAGAGCCATATACATACAATCAATTATCATGTATTACTGGAATAGAGCCATATACATACAATCAATTATCATGTATTACTGGAATAGAGCCATATACATACAATCAATTATCATGTATTACTGGAATAGAGCCATATACATACAATCAATTATCATGTATTACTGGAATAGAGCCATATACATACAATCAATTATCATGTATTACTGGAATAGAGCCATATACATACAATCAATTATCATGTATTACTGGAATAGAGCCATATACATACAATCAATTATCATGTATTACTGGAATAGAGCCCTATACATACAATCAATTATCATGTATTACTGGAATAGAGCCATATACATACAATCAATTATCATGTATTACTGGAATAGAGCCATATACATACAATCAATTATCATGTATTACTGGAATAGAGCCATATACATACAATCAATTATCATGTATTACTGGAATAGAGCCATATACATACAATCAATTATCATGTATTACTGGAATAGAGCCATATAAATACAATCAATTATCATGTATTACTTAATCTAATATACTTGCTATTGTTCCATTGAAAAAACTGAAGTGGTTCTTCCATATGAATATAAACACACTTGCACATATTCAACTACTGGTAATGCAACACTGTGAGACGTGGAGAGGTATGGCATCCTGTTCTTTGATCCTGGTAAAGGGTATTCCCACACTGTGAGACGTGGAGAGGTATGGCGTCCTGTTCTTTGATCCTGGTAAAGGGTATTCCCACACTGTGAGACGTGGAGAGGTATGGCGTCCTGTTCTTTGATCCTGGTAAAGGGTATTCCCACACTGTGAGACGTGGAGAGGTATGGCGTCCTGTTCTTTGATCCTGGTAAAGGGTATTCCCACACTGTGAGACGTGGAGAGGTATGGCATCCTGTTCTTTGATCCTGGTAAAGGGTATTCCCACACTGTGAGACGTGGAGAGGTATGGCGTCCTGTTCTTTGATCCTGGTAAAGGGTATTCCCACACTGTGAGACGTGGAGAGGTATGGCGTCCTGTTCTTTGATCCTGGTAAAGGGTATTCCCACACTGTGAGACGTGGAGAGGTATGGCGTCCTGTTCTTTGATCCTGGTAAAGGGTATTCCCACACTGTGAGACGTGGAGAGGTATGGCGTCCTGTTCTTTGATCCTGGTAAAGGGTATTCCCACACTGTGAGACGTGGAGAGGTATGGCGTCCTGTTCTTTGATCCTGGTAAAGGGTATTCCCACACTGTGAGACGTGGAGAGGTATGGCGTCCTGTTCTTTGATCCTGGTAAAGGGTACAGTAGGATACCATTTAGATGTTTCTCTCATCACCTTTTGTCTTTTCTTCATCTTCTTTTCTTCACCATGTTCAACTTTTTTTGTTTTAAATATTTTTAAAGAAGGTTTAAAAGTTAAGTACCTTAATATAACTCTTATTGCAGTATTGTTATAGATGTTACTAAGCAGTTATTATAACCCATGTTGTGCATTATAATGCATTATGCATAGCCCATAAGGCGTTAGAAAAGGCATTATAATGCATTATAAAGAGGGTATTCATAGGAGGTGTTCATGTTATTTTTTATAACATGTCTGGTGGGGGATGACTTTCACTCCCCCTTGGTCAACCTGTGCAGACCCAACTGCACTCCCCCCTTGGTCAACCTGTGCAGACCCAACTTCACTCCCCCCTTGGTCAACCTGTGCAGACCCAACTGCACTCCCCCCTTGGTCAACCTGTGCAGACCCAACTTCACTCCCCCCTTGGTCAACCTGTGCAGACCCAACTGCACTCCCCCCTTGGTCAACCTGTGCAGACCCAACTTCACTCCCCCCTTGGTCAACCTGTGCAGACCCAACTGCACTCCCCCCTTGGTCAACCTGTGCAGACCCAACTGCACTCCCCCCTTGGTCAACCTGTGCAGACCCAACTTCACTCCCCCATCTTGAAGCAAAGTTCGCCCTCTTGTGGCCTGGCATGGTCTTTAATTAACCTACACACAAATATTGAACCTCCTGACATAATCAGAATAAAAGGTTTTATATGAAGCTCTAAGCCATCCCATAATATTCAGATACTGTGTTAAAAAGGTTTAGAGGGAGCCAGGTGTTATCGAAGCAATGGTTCGTTCCCTTGACTGAGAAATTCCTTGAAGATGTTGCTATGTCTCCCTCTTTACTGTAATTTGACTAACTGTCACATAACGAATTGAACTGTATGTAGTGTAGTGCACAGGAAGGAATGATTGATCTAGATCCCACAGACCCCCCCCCCCCGCTGCCACCTGTTGTCAAGTAACCTTCAACTTCATCCATTATAGATCTGCATGTTTGACACTTCCAGTTAAACGTGATTATTCCCCGACATCTCTCCTTCCCTCTCACTCTCCCTCCCTCGTCCCCACCTCACCACCCCTTCACCTAACAGCCGGACGAACACTGGGGGATGGGAACACAGGTTGGTATAGTGGGGGGACCTTTGCCGAAGCATGGCACTGACTGAAGTGCTCACCCCCCTCTTTCACACTCTCGGGACCCCAGCCATTGGTCCTTGGTATGGACCAGTTTGGTTGTTTGGAGCAACCAAATGATCCTGTATCACAATTGTCATCAGTTGTGACATAGGCATTTTCATTCACATAACTTTGAACTGCTGTAAATTTGAGCAGAATTCATTTGCATTTCAAAGAACTACTGTAATGGAAAATGAAAGTCATTTACGAGGTCATTTTATGAATCTGATTATACTATGTCTGATTATATGACTGAACGTTCACAAAACAATTGAGGGACCTATTTCCCCTTGATACTAAGCAAATACAGTATACAATTCTAACTCAGTCTCTTCATTCTATACTAATCAATTACAAAGGGGAGATCCTCAATCTGCAGTTACACATGAAAGGATTCCCTGAGGTCTCGTCCATTACAATTGGGATGCTTAAAGGCACTACCCCATTGGATCAAAGATGTAAAGAGCCCTACAGCATTCAAACATGCCTTTAGTGTAAACAACCGGTATGTACATGTATGGGGGAGGGGCGGGGTTCAGTTGGTGCAATGGGTTTCACCTGGATCATAGCTTTCACCTGGATTCACCGGGTCAGTTTCTCTCATGGAAAGAGCAGGTGTTCATAATGTTTTGTCCACTCAGTGCATGCCTGCGCTCTGTGGCAGACACAGAAATGGGAATGCCACAATGCAGGGCGTGTCTAACACACTGTATGGAAATGGCATCATCATCAAACTAATGAAAGCAACTCCGGTGAAGAACTACAATTTCTATAGTTGCACGTGGTCTAGCTTTGCTGTCATATGCTACTTTATTGTCTGTCACCTACAAGCATGTGCACCATGTAGCCTGTGGTTGAGGAAGCATCAAGCCTGCATCCCATTGGCCATTGCACTGGTTCCTGACCCCTACAGTTGAGAAACATGTTCTCAGACACAGAGAGGTCTGGAACCTTTGCAATACATGCTGGAATTTCTACGTTGTCAGCTGGCCAGCTTAGAACAACTCAAGCTTTCGTTGACCATGGTAAGAACATGGACTTCCTTTCAGGGAAGCGTCTCATTCTCTTTATTTGAGTGTGATTGTAGGTAACAGTATGAGTTGTTTCCATTTGAATACACTCCCGGTGAACAGGCTGTTGTGATTTATCAGATTAGGTTTCAGACGTACTGGAGCGGCTATGTCTCTGGTCTCCCATGTCGTCATGGGTGCAGTGAACCTCCATGGCTCTAACCTCCTCCTCCTCCTCTCTCTACCTGACAGATGGGGAGATCACCTCCAAGCCCATGGTGTTGTTCCTTGGGCCCTGGAGTGTAGGCAAGTCCTCCATGATCAACTACCTGCTTGGCCTGAAGGACAGCCCCTACCAGCTGTACACAGGTGAGCCCCTTCAAACTTCACCTGGTTTCTGATATACCTGTTTTTTCACCTGGTTTCTGATGTACCTGTTTTTCAAATCAAATTAATATATTTGTCACATGTGCGGAATACAACAGGTGTAGATCTTACTGTGAAATGCTTACTTACAAGCCCTTAACCAACAATGCAGTTTTAAGAAAATTGAGTTAAGAAAATATTTAGGAAATAAAGTTTATAAAAAAGTTACACAATAAAATATAAATAATGAGGCTATATACAGGAGGTACCAGTACCGAGTCAATGTGCGGTTAGTTGAGGTAATTGAAGTAATTTAGGTTTTTCACCTGGTTTCTGATGTACTTAACTCTTCACTCTACCTACTTACTCCTCCTCTTCTGCTCTATCATCTTCTCTCATTCTTCTGTTCCTCCTGCCTTTCCCTCCTTCACCAACCCCTCTGCATCTTCTCCTCTTTTCCATCCCCCTCTCTCACATCTTTCTCTTCCCCTGTCTCATCCCTCTCCCGTCTTTCTCTCCCTCTGTCTGCCAGGTGCTGAGCCCACTACCTCTGAGTTCACTGTGATCATGCACGGCGAGAAGACCCGCTCCATAGAGGGTATCGTCATGGCGGCCGACAGCTCGCGCTCCTTCTCGCCCCTGGAGAAGTTTGGGCAGAGCTTTCTTGAGAAGCTGATCGGCATTGAGATGCCCCACAAGCTGCTGGAGCGCGTCACCTTCGTGGACACGCCTGGAATCATTGAAAACCGCAAGCAGCAGGAGAGAGGTAAGACACACAGAGAGCAGGAGAGAGGTAAGGCACACAGAGAGCAGGAGAGAGGTAAGACACACAGAGAGCAGGAGAGAGGTAAGACACACAGAGAGCAGGAGAGAGGTAAGGCACACAGAGAGCAGGAGAGAGGTAAGGCACACAGAGAGCAGGAGAGAGGTACGGCACACAGAGAGCAGGAGAGAGGTAAGGCACACAGAGAGCAGGAGAGAGGTAAGGCACACAGAGAGCAGGAGAGAGGTAAGGCACACAGAGAGCAGGAGAGAGGTAAGGCACACAGAGAGCAGGAGAGAGGTAAGGCACACAGAGAGCAGGAGAGAGGTAAGGCACACAGAGAGCAGGAGAGAGGTAAGGCACACAGAGAGCAGGAGAGAGGTAAGACACACAGAGAGCAGGAGAGAGGTAAGGCACACAGAGAGCAGGAGAGAGGTAAGGCACACAGAGAGCAGGAGAGAGGTAAGGCACACAGAGAGCAGGAGAGAGGTAAGGCACACAGAGAGCAGGAGAGAGGTAAGGCACACAGAGAGCAGGAGAGAGGTAAGGCACACAGAGAGCAGGAGAGAGGTAAGGCACACAGAGAGCAGGAGAGAGGTAAGGCACACAGAGAGCAGGAGAGAGGTAAGGCACACAGAGAGCAGGAGAGAGGTAAGGCACACAGAGAGCAGGAGAGAGGTAAGGCACACAGAGAGCAGGAGAGAGGTAAGGCACACAGAGAGCAGGAGAGAGGTAAGGCACACAGAGAGCAGGAGAGAGGTAAGGCACACAGAGAGCAGGAGAGAGGTAAGGCACACAGAGAGCAGGAGAGAGGTAAGGCACACAGAGAGCAGGAGAGAGGTAAGGCACACAGAGAGCAGGAGAGAGGTAAGGCACACAGAGAGCAGGAGAGAGGTAAGGCACACAGAGAGCAGGAGAGAGGTAAGGCACACAGAGAGCAGGAGAGAGGTAAGGCACACAGAGAGCAGGAGAGAGGTAAGGCACACAGAGAGCAGGAGAGAGGTAAGGCACACAGAGAGCAGGAGAGAGGTCAAGCACACAGAGAGCAGGAGAGAGGTAAAGCACACAGAGAGCAGGAGAGAGGTAAGGCACACAGAGAGCAGGAGAGAGGTAAGGCACACAGAGAGCAGGAGAGAGGTAAGGCACACAGAGAGCAGGAGAGAGGTAAGGCACACAGAGAGCAGGAGAGAGGTAAGGCACACAGAGAGCAGGAGAGAGGTAAGACACACAGAGAGCAGGAGAGAGGTAAGGCACACAGAGAGCAGGAGAGAGGTAAAGCACACAGAGAGCAGGAGCGCTGAAGATCTTGTAACAAACTCAGGCGATAGCACGACCGGGGCTCAAACACAAGGCATTGCGACTGTCAGTCCAACAGCTTTGCCATGGCTGTTTTTCTAAGTTATGTCGCTACAGTATCTTCAGTTCAAATTCACATGAACATGAAGTATTAAACATGATCACCTCTTATCATCAGATAGACTGAGGAATTTTAAGACAGTGGTGACCCCTAAACACCTGTCAATCTCTAGGGTTTATGTTACACAATTAGACCTATACATCTATCTACATCAATAAATAATAATCAGTGTTATGTAATAATAATCTACATTCATTTTAAGATGTAAGTCGCTCTGCATAAGAGCGTCTGATAAATGCCTAAAATAGAAAATAGAAAAATTCACATTTAGGAATCAATCTAGCCTCAATTGTGTTAAATGGAATGCAACCATGACTACTGACTGTCCAAGATGTTGATGTTACATGACCCTGTTTCTACCTCCTCCCTCCAGGCTATCCCTTCAACGACGTGTGCCAGTGGTTCATCGATCGTGCCGACCTCATCTTCGTGACCTTTGACCCCACCAAGCTGGATGTGGGCCTGGAGCTGGAGATGCTCTTCCGCCAGCTGAAGGGCCGTGAGTCCCAGATCCGCATCATCCTCAACAAGGCAGACAACCTGGCCACCCAGGACTTGATGCGTGTCTACGGTGCCCTCTTCTGGTCGCTAGCACCCCTCATCAACGTCACAGAGCCCCCAAGGGTCTACGTCAGCTCTTTCTGGCCTTACGACTACGCACCCGACACCAGCCGCGAGCTGTTTAAGCGCGAGGAGATCTCCCTCTTGGAAGACCTCAACCAGGTGATTGAGAACCGCATGGAGAACAAGATCGCCTTCATCCGCCAGCATGCCATCCGGGTGCGTATCCATGCCCTTCTGGTGGACCGCTACGTTCAGACCTTCAAGGACAAGATGAGCTACTTCAGTGACCCCGACCTGGTGTTCAAGGAGATCGTGGACGACCCGGACAAGTTCTTCATCTTCAAGTCCATCCTGGCCAAGACCAACGTGAGCAAGTTCGACCTGCCCAACCGTGAAGCCTACCAGGACTTTTTCGGTGTGAACCCGATCGGCAGTTTCAAGTCCCTGTCCGCCCAGTGCTCCTACTCAAGCGGCTGCCTGCTGGACAAGATCGAGAAGGCCATCACCAGCGAGCTGCCGGGTCTTCTAAGCAGCATCAACCCAGGCAAGGCCCCCCCCGGCCTGTCCTCCTGCGAGGCCACTGGATGCGGAGACAAGCCTAAGAACCGCTATCGGAAAAACTGATAGAATACGAGAGAGAGGGGGAGGGAAGAGGAGAAAGGAAGAGGAGGAGGTGTGAAGGAGTGATAAAGGGGAACGGTGACATTTGTCAGACCCCCGGTCTTGTCAGAAGCCTGTAATGTTGTTGTTTGAGGAGAAGGGAAGGGTTCATGTAGAGGGTTGTTTCTCAGGAGAACAAGAGGTGGTGGTGTGTTGAGGATTTGGGGAGAGGAAGAGATGGAGGGAGGGAGGGTTGGTTTGTGTGTCTGATTTGATTTGGCAGCTGAGAATAATAGTTGCTTGGAGAGATGAGAAGATTACAGAATAACTCATCTCCCTCCTCTCTCCCTTGCACAACCACAACGAACTGTCTGTTATTGCGGGAAAAATATGTAAAATTGTATAAAACAAAAAAATGGTGAGACTGAAACAGTCAACCACCAGCTCCCTTGTATGTGAATAAAATGGGAAATTGGAAACAGGAGTTGCCAATTTGTTTTACAAGATCTTATTTGAAAAATGCATTTCAGCAGGTCTCACTTCTCTGCGACGTTCTTTGTCTTTCTTTTTGAAGTCTGGGTTCAGTCCTTTCCACAGACATTACATCTTGATCTTTTCTCTCTCCTATGAAGGCATTATAAGCTCAGCCTTTAGGTTTAATAACACTGTGGAGATACCTTTTAACACTGCATGTTAGATGACAGATGGTATTTATTTAATAACAGATGATATCATAGGTGCATGTATTTACCTTTCTCACTTTGAACTTTCAATAATGTTCCCTTAAACAACTGACAACCCTTATGGTGCAGTCCCAACAAACCCTATGTACGGTGCTGTAAGATGGTCCACTCTGTTGGCCATCTTTCTTTTATATGCTTCTTCTCGCTCTCAGGTTGTTGACAGCCTGTAATGTGAGCAGAGACGAAAGAGGAAGTGAGACATCCTACTCCCTTATTTTTTCTGGTTCATATGCAGTCCATGAACTAAGTAGACCAGACCCAGCTGTTATCGCATTGGTGTCTATGGGAGAACACCCCTTAAGCAGACAATTTTTTTCAATGGTAAACGGCCTGAGTGGGACATCTTCATTTATCCACCATCTTTGATATGAGCAGTGTCTTGAATGCAGAGGTCAGGGTCATGATCTTCACATCCTATTGGTGGTAGGGGTAGGGGGGGGTGAGGGGGTGGGGTTTTGGGTGTACTCTGATTCACTTCTTAACTATGCTTACTTTGCTGTTGTTGTTTGAGTATATACATTTGCTGGCTTAGTTGCCAGGTCTGTTTGTGCTTTAGCCCAGACCTTCGATCATATCGCATGACAAATTACAAACAGAGAAGAGTTGGCTAAAGCACAAACAAGTCTGGCAACCCAGCCATGAATCTTCCATTGTCTGATAGGAATTCAATATTGTATTTCAAAAGTTTTCTTTCTCCTTTTAAATGATACGCTTGCCAGCTTTTTAGCTGAATGACCAACAGGATATAAAAGTGAAACATGTTACATGAATGAAGGAGAACTTTTTCATGGTGTGACAGTAAATAAACCAAATGATGTGTGTTTGAGTGTGACATGTATGTCTTTATCCATTTCTTCTGCAGGTTAGCAGGCCATTTACAGGTCTTGTAATAATTATGTGTCTTTCAGCCCCACTGTACATAGTTCAACATAGGTCATTGATTACATGAGTAGCCAATCACTACAAAACATAGATTGTTACACACAGTTATATATTTATTACACAGTATAATGACACATTGCAACACACAGAAACTAGTGCCAAGAGGTTGTATTGGATTTTCTGAGAAAGATTGTTGAGTAACTCCCTCTCAGAGGATGCTGCATCCTTTAGTTCACGTTTAATGTATTGCTTTGTGCTCTAGAACAGTGGGACTTCCTCTGCTCTTTAGGGAGGTAAAGAAGAGAAGTAGAAGGGAGGAGGGAACGGATGCATGACTATTGGCAGCCCTTTGACCCCTGACCTCTGTGAGAGTTGAGGGCTGTGGGTAGAAGTCACCCAAAGGCTCAGATCTAGGATCAGCTTACCCTCACCTCACCTTAACCATCAGGGGGAAGACCTCTGTGAGAGTTGAGGGCTGTGGGTAGAAGTCACCCAAAGGCTCAGATCTAGGATCAGCTTACCCTAACCTTAACCATCAGGGGGAAGACCTCTGTGAGAGTTGAGGGCTGTGGGTAGAAGTCACCCAAAGGCTCAGATCTAGGATCAGCTTACCCTAACCTTAACCATCAGGGGGAAGACCTCTGTGAGAGTTGAGGGCTGTGGGTAGAAGTCACCCAAAGGCTCAGATCTAGGATCAGCTTACCCTCACCTAACCTTAACCATCAGGGGGAAGACCTCTGTGAGAGTTGAGGGCTGTGGGTAGAAGTCACCCAAAGGCTCAGATCTAGGATCAGCTTACCCTCAACTAACCTGAACCATCAGGGGGAAGACCTCTGTGAGAGTTGAGGGCTGTGGGTAGAAGTCACCCAAAGGCTCAGATCTAGGATCAGCTTACCCTCAACTAACCTGAACCATCAGGGGGAAGACCTCTGTGAGAGTTGAGGGCTATGGGTAGAAGTCACCCAAAGGCTCAGATCTAGGATCAGCTTACCCTCAACTAACCTGAACCATCAGGGGGAAGACCTCTGTGAGAGTTGAGGGCTGTGGGTAGAAGTCACCCAAAGGCTCAGATCTAGGATCAGCTTACCCTCAACTAACCTTAACCATCAGGGGGAAGACCTCTGTGAGAGTTGAGGGCTGTGGGTAGAAGTCACCCAAAGGCTCAGATCTAGGATCAGCTTACCCTCACCTCACCTTAACCATCAGGGGGAAGACCTCTGTGAGAGTTGAGGGCTGTGGGTAGAAGTCACCCAAAGGCTCAGATCTAGGATCAGCTTACCCTAACCTTAACCATCAGGGGGAAGACCTCTGTGAGAGTTGAGGGCTGTGGGTAGAAGTCACCCAAAGGCTCAGATCTAGGATCAGCTTACCCTAACCTTAACCATCAGGGGGAAGACCTCTGTGAGAGTTGAGGGCTGTGGGTAGAAGTCACCCAAAGGCTCAGATCTAGGATCAGCTTACCCTAACCTTAACCATCAGGGGGAAGACCTCTGTGAGAGTTGAGGGCTGTGGGTAGAAGTCACCCAAAGGCTCAGATCTAGGATCAGCTTAACCTAACCTGAACCATCAGGGGGAAGACCTCTGTGAGAGTTAAGGGCTGTGGGTAGAAGTCACCCAAAGGCTCAGATCTAGGATCAGCTTACCCTCACCTTAACCATCAGGGGGAAGACCTCTGTGAGAGTTGAGGGCTGTGGTAGAAGTCACCCAAAGGCTCAGATCTAGGATCAGCTTACCCTCAACTAACCTTAACCATCAGGGGGAAGACCTCTGTGAGAGTTGAGGGCTGTGTGTAGAAGTCACCCAAAGGCTCAGATCTAGGATCAGCTTACCCTCACCTCACCTTAACCATCAGGGGGAAGACCTCTGTGAGAGTTGAGGGCTGTGGGTAGAAGTCACCCAAAGGCTCAGATCTAGGATCAGCTTACCCTAACCTTAACCATCAGGGGGAAGACCTCTGTGAGAGTTGAGGGCTGTGGGTAGAAGTCACCCAAAGGCTCAGATCTAGGATCAGCTTACCCTAACCTTAACCATCAGGGGGAAGACCTCTGTGAGAGTTGAGGGCTGTGGGTAGAAGTCACCCAAAGGCTCAGATCTAGGATCAGCTTACCCTAACCTTAACCATCAGGGGGAAGACCTCTGTGAGAGTTGAGGGCTGTGGTAGAAGTCACCCAAAGGCTCAGATCTAGGATCAGCTTACCCTCACCTAACCTTAACCATCAGGGGGAAGACCTCTGTGAGAGTTGAGGGCTGTGGTAGAAGTCACCCAAAGGCTCAGATCTAGGATCAGCTTACCCTCAACTAACCTGAACCATCAGGGGGAAGACCTCTGTGAGAGTTGAGGGCTGTGGGTAGAAGTCACCCAAAGGCTCAGATCTAGGATCAGCTTACCCTCAACTAACCTGAACCATCAGGGGGAAGACCTCTGTGAGAGTTGAGGGCTGTGGGTAGAAGTCACCCAAAGGCTCAGATCTAGGATCAGCTTACCCTCAACTAACCTGAACCATCAGGGGGAAGACCTCTGTGAGAGTTGAGGGCTGTGGGTAGAAGTCACCCAAAGGCTCAGATCTAGGATCAGCTTACCCTCAACTAACCTTAACCATCAGGGGGAAGACCTCTGTGAGAGTTGAGGGCTGTGGGTAGAAGTCACCCAAAGGCTCAGATCTAGGATCAGCTTAACCTAACCTTAACCATCAGGGGGAAGACCTCTGTGAGAGTTAAGGGCTGTGGGTAGAAGTCACCCAAAGGCTCAGATCTAGGATCAGCTTACCCTCACCTTAACCATCAGGGGGAAGACCTCTGTGAGAGTTGAGGGCTGTGGGTAGAAGTCACCCAAAGGCTCAGATCTAGGATCAGCTTACCCTCACCTCACCTTAACCATCAGGGGGAAGAATGCAACACTGACCTCAGATCAGCGTCTAGGTGCAACTTCATCCTACTCTAAGCTGAGTCTGCTGAGCTGAACCTGACCTGAGGTCTCTCCTCTCCTGCTACAGCCAGGTGGGGATCAACTGGGGTCTATTCAGTGATGTGAAACCATCTAAATGTTGTTGATCGAAGTAGAATGAATAGAGCTCACATGATTCCCTGTTCTATCTGACAGGCAATCAGATGTGTTCTACTCAAAACATTTCTCAGATGTGTTCTACTCAAAACATTTCTATCAGGTGAGTTCTACTCAAAACATTTCTATCAGGTGTGTTCTACTCAAAACATTTATCAGATGTGTTCTACTCAAAACATTTCTATCACGTGTGTTCTATATTCAAAACATTTATCAGGTTTGTTCTACTCAAAACATTTATCCGATGTGTTCTACTCAAAACATTTATCAGATGTGTTCTACTCAAAACATTTATCAGATGTGTTCTACTCAAAACATTTATCAGATGTGTTCTACTCAAAACATTTATCAGATGTGTTCTACTCAAAACATTTATCAGATGTGTTCTACTCAAAACATTTATCCGATGTGTTCTACTCAAAACATTTATCAGGTGTGTTCTACTCAAAACATTTATCAGATGTGTTCTACTCAAAACATTTATCAGGTGTGTTCTACTCAAAACATTTATCAGGTGTGTTCTACTCAAAACATTTATATCTGAACGTTCTGTAACATTACATCCTCTTGAACAGGCCTCTGGTGCTGCATGGGAGGTGCATGGCTCACTAACAACATTAGAATGAGTAATTGGCGTCCTCAACTCTAAAGTTTGTAGTAGCAAAAAGTATTTTGGGTGCTGGGTTCAAAAGGCATAAACTGGACAAAAGGAAACATCTACTCACTGAAATATTCTTGAAGTTGTCATGTATTTTTTTAGCAGCAGAGGTCAGAGCAAATGGAGGCGTTTCGGCAACAGCCTTCGTCTGAACGATATTATTTTATTCTCCACTAACAACATTAGACGTCCAATCCCTTGTGTTAACAAACGAGTCACTTATCTTCACCCTCTCTTCCTCACCTTCACTAACCATTGTTGATCAACAGGGCCCTTACAATGGTTCATTGCAAAAAGGAAGAAAAAAAATCGGTGACAATTTCACTGCAGTAATAAAAAATGGATGAACCTAAATAAAGCATGTGTACAATACTGTGAGTGCCTCTGCCAGCTCTGCTTTCTATGCACTGTGTTCAACACGTTTGGTTTGGCATTTGTAGACCTCCTAGTTAACTCTGTAGTTACAGAGCATGTCCAGCAGAGAGAGATATGTGGTACAGTAGCCTACAGTATACATGATTCAGTACAGTAGTCTACAGTACATTGATTCAGTACAGTAGTCTACAGTACACATGATTCAGTACAGTATCCTACAGTACACATGATTCAGTACTGTAGCCTACAGAACACATGATTCAATACAGTAGTCTACATTACATTGATTCAGTACAGTAACCTACAGTACACATGATTCAGTACAGTACATAATGTAGGCTGTATGATTCAGTTTCAGCATGTCTACATTGTGCATATATTCTGCTTAGCCTGATCATGAGATCATATCTCCCCACTTTGAAGAGAGGTAAGCCCAATAACGTGAACACTGCTTTATTTACACAATAGTAGTTTTGTTCACTGTTCTCTGATGAAAGGGAAAGTGAAAGGGGATACAAGTGTCAAGGTGCCTTCTGGTTGTAGTTGTTGTTTACTTTTACTGTGGTTGTGGTAACTAAGAGACACACAATGCATGCAGACACACACACACACATTTACATTTTCATAGTTCTTCACATCTCAAGTCACCTCAAGATTGAGTTCTCTCAAGTCCTGACCCTCTCTCCCCCTTCCTCTTTCATCTCCTCTTCCTCCCTCATCTGTCGTTCTCCTTCATCTCCTCTTTCACTCCTCTCCCTGGAATGTGTAATATTCTGACGTCTGAGAATGTCTGAACTCATTACTGGTGTGAACATGCTGGACAGGCTGAGGATTTTCCTCTCGCTCTGTTAGGAGGGGATAACCTGCATGCCTGTCTGTCTGTGTGTGTCTGGCTACCTGACTGCCTGTGCATGTGTGTGTCTGGCTACCTGACTGCCTGTGCATGTGTGTATGTGTCTCTGCGTGCATGTGTGTGTGTGTCTGGCTACCTGACTGCCTGTGCATGTGTGTGTGTGTCTCTGCGTGCATGTGTGTGTGTGCGTACTTGTACCTGCATCCATGTGTGATCTCTCTATCACCTTTACATTTTATTATACACTAGCCAAGTGTGTCTGTAAGCACTCTCTCTAATCCTCATCCATCTCCACAGCAAAGCTGTGTAAAGCTTTATCTTGGCCGGGTCGCAGTTGTAAATGACAACTCGTTCTCAACTGGCCTACCTGGTTAAAGGTGAAATAAAAAATAAATAAAGCCTGAGCAGGTTCAGGTGAGCTCTAAAGGTGTCCTCCTCCATTCTGTTTAATATAATCCACTCTCCTCCTCTCTGATATCCTCAACCCTACAGGGCTACAGACTGGAAAGACCAAAGAGGAGACAGTAATCCCACTGCCAGCCTGATCTCTCAACCTGACACACACACACACACACACACACACACACACACACACACACACACACACACACACACACACACACACACACACACACACACACACACACACACACACACACACACACACATATATGACACACACACACACACACACACACACACACACACACACACACACACACACACACACACACACACGAACGAATTAATGCACACACACACACACACTCACACACACCATTTGAGTCTACAGTGAAGGGCTGACTCAGCAGGGGTTTTACTGGAGTGTGAGGTGAGAGTGTGTGTCACATACTGTAACTTCAATCATTAAGGGCTCAATCATTGAGGAATCTGTAGTGCATGAGCTTTACAGATTTAATAGAACCCTAACTTTAGGGTGGGTGTACATTAGTGGGGATATTTAGAATAAAACTCCTGAGATGGAAGATAACTCAGGAGAAGTGGTTGTGAATAAACCAGGGCATAATACAGTCATATTAACCACATCCAAAAAGGGCACCCTATTCCCTTTATAGTACATTATGTTTGACCACGGCCCATAGGGCTCTGGTTAAAAGTAGTGCACTTTATAGGAAATATGGTGCCATTTGGGGCATACATTTCATGTTGGTTATAGCATATTCCATGGGTGCAACTTTGGTTTTTGTGGGGGGACATAATTTTTTATCCAGTCGGATTAACACTCCAAACAGCCTACCCGACCGCTTGGAGGCGTCCACATGGTCCTAAAGCACACCGTAGCTTCGTTTTGTATCACATTCCAATGATAAAACTGGGGGGGGACAAAAATGCATCCCCAGTGAAAGTTGCCCCCATGGCATATTCAGGAGTCAAGTGTTTGCAGAGGAGAGTTATCTTCTTAATAATGAAGAGGAGCGACCCATGTTGTGATGTGAGACTGTGAGAGCTGGTAGCAGCAACGGCCTATCCCTGGCTGTCAAATTTCCCTCTGTTGTTTGCTGTGTTAGTTTGCCTAGAGATTCTTTATATAGCCGTGGCTGAAAGCCTGGCACCCTTCTCTTCTGTCTCTATGTTTGGGATACAGTGCTTGACAACAAAGCGCAGGGCAGGTTATTTGTCGTTCCCACGAATCCAACCGGACAGAGCAGGAAGTTACTCAACACTGTACTTCCCTTCTCACGTCAATCAGATGGCCTCAATATTCCATTGATGGAAAAAGGTAATCAAATGTCATACTTGAGTAAAAGTAAAGAAATGACTCAAGTAAAAGTGAAAGTCACCCAGTAAAGTACTACTTGAGTAAACGTATTTGGTTTTACATATACTTAAGTATCAAAAGTAAATGTAACTGCTAAAATATACTTAAGTATCGAAATTAAATGGCATTTGTATAAATGATTTCAAATGACTTATATTCAGCAAACCAGACCCAACAATAGTTTTTAATTATTTTAATTTTACGGATAGCCAGGGTAGTGGCGATTTTAGCATGTAAATCTTGGTGGGGCAAACGTTTAATTGTTTTTTTTTTATGCATGCCAGCAAAGCCACAACACAACACTAAACAATACATTCATTGCACTATAACAGTGTCAAACGGTGCCAACAAACTGTTAGGGCCTACATAGAGCTGTCCCAACAGCAGAGCTTTCTGTTCAGCACCATGGAGTGAATTCTTACCACTGCTACACCTGGCTTTCAGCGGAGCCTTGTCTAGCAGAGAAACAATTCATTCAGCCTCATTTACTGCCTTTAAAAAAAACATAGCTGATATGGCATACTTGCTTAAACAAATGTGGTTTCTAATGACAATTGAGATCTACAAACTATGGCATAAGGGGACGATGAGTGGATAAGAGGCCATCCTTAATTCCGATCGAGACATTAATGAGCGAGCTAAGATGAACGTAGTCAATATAACTATTTGTTTGGCACTTTTGAAATGTATTCAGAACATGGGCTGCTCTTATAGTATTCTCCCTGTACACCAAATCAGAACAGTAGGATAAGTACAGGGGTTATATAAGCAGACAATGAAAGCTCTTACAATACTTGATGATGATGTTTCTCTAAAACAGGTTATAGGCTACATGTGCACCACCAAGTCAGAACAGTAGGCTAAAGTTATGAGGGGGAAAGGGACCAAATAATTAAGGTGAGGCACATGGGCTACTAACAGCTTACTAAATAACATACACTTAGTATTACTTTATTGGCTACAGTATACATTTCTCCTTGGCATATTACATCATTTATGCAGCAGCATACAATACATTTTTGGACTCACTGTTGTGCTGTGCTCACTTGAACAGGAAGGTGGTGCGGCAGTCCTTCTTGTGGGCAAATCTTGGCATGAAACTTTGTCATCAAAGTCTGGCATTCTCTGGATTCATGACAACTGCTTTCAAGACAACTGTGAACTCTGAAAAAACAAGGTTGAATCATAAGGTCAGTGATCTTCAGGTCGGAGCTCTAGAAAGAATCCCGAGTTCCCGACTTGGAATTCCGAGTTGGATGACCGTTCAAACCTTTTTTCCCCAGTCGGAGCTGTTTTTTTTTCAGAGTTCCCAGTTGTCTTGAACTCACTGAAGTCTGAGATTTCCCAGTTCAGAGTTTACAGTTGTTTTGAAGGTGGCAGAAGTCATGCTGGATTGACAGCATGGCCAATGTATTCAACATTTTCTGGCCCATGGTGTTGCGTGTGAATGTTTATCCTTTTAAGCTTGGAAAAGAGACCCTTAACCCCAGACTTGGACCACAGGCAGGCAGGGGAATAGCAGGCAGGGGAAGCGAAATACTAATTGCTTTGCAACGCTTGCAGTTGCCACTGATTCCTTCCAACCCACTCATTGTTGAATTTGCAATTTCCAACTTGTTGTGTAATGTTTATGTCCAATGGCCGATGAGCACCGATACGTTTTATCTAGAATTTCTCTTCACACGACAAGGATTGAAAACGATTTGCCAGTGTCAACGTTATTGATGATGATGACTACTTGTCTTGCTTGCTAGATTTTGAAAGTATGATGTTGACATGTACAATCAAAGCTATGGTAGATATAATGTGATTTGACGTAATTTTATCTGTGGCCAATGACCTTGAGTCTTCTTGGATGGGCACTTCTATGTAAATATATGACAGCACCCAAGGGGCTTGAACTTTCTAGCTCTCCCTGTAGATTTCGCAGTGACGTAGTGTCCCCATGAGTGACAGAACACTGAGCCAATCATGGTACAACTATAGAAGATTACTAACCCCTACACTCTGTATTTTCCGCTGGCTGCCCCTCCACCACAAAAAGCACAGAGCCTGGCTGAAACACCTGCAAATGTGTTTTTACATTGTTTGCAAACTGATATGTGACACACAGTAATGCTAAAATAACATGCAAAACAGGCAGGGCTCAAAACAGGTGGGTCTCTGCCATCTCTCCACCTGCCCTGAATGACGGGTCGCCACTGAGCCAGGGGCACACATGACGGGTCGCCACTGAGCCAGGGGCACACATGACGGGTCGCCACTGAGCCAGGGGCATACTCCAACACTTAGACATGATGTACAAACAAAGCATGTCTGTTTAGTGAGTCTGCCAGATCAGAGGCAGTAGGGATGACCAGGGATGTTCTCTGTTTAGTGAGTCTGCCAGATCAGAGGCAGTAGGGATGACCAGGGATGTTCTCTTGATAAGTGTGTGAATTGGACCATTTTCCTTCCTGCTAAGCATTCAAAATGTAATGAGTACTCTTGGGTGTCAGGGAACATGTAAAAAGTTTTAAAAAATCTTCAGGATTGTAGTAAAGTTGTCAAAAAATATCAATAGAACCTCAAAAACGGCTTACGTAGTTATTTAAAGTACTTTTACTTAAGTAATTTACACCACTGCATCATTCAACTGTAAAGTTCACTCCGAGATGACAGTTGAAGCCTACATACAGTAGCCTATAAAAACCTTTCAATGTCACTTTCTAAGTCTATAATGAATGCATGGGGAGGAGTGCATAATAAATAGAGAATAAATAGAGCAATAGAAATGACAGGTGATATTAATAGATTTAGTGGGCTAGCATTTCCCATGACATTTGATTGTAATAGTTTGTTCCCAATATTGAAACCTGGGGACATGGCACAGTTAATAGTATCATAAGGGAGCTGTTCTCTCTGGGGGTTGCTGCTGTCTTTGTTCAAGGCTGCACCCCGCCCTAGCACGCCTCCATACTCACTTTGTTATGGTTCCACGAATACCCCCTACACTAAAAACCCCGGTGGTCTCGGTAACATCGGTGGTAGTGAGTGAGGAGCCCACATCTCTTCGAGAATATGGCTGGCGAGGTGAGGGCGTGTACCGATGCGCTCACTGCGGGTAAAAAAGAAAAGGACACCCCACCTACCCCTGAATACGTGCTCGCCACCCTCCAGTCTTTCCCTTTCTCGCTTTTGCGTGCACGCACCTAAACACGTCCGCCCCCCTGTCACTACTCTCGTCCCTCTCTGACCCAAAGTCAGTCGCACACATTTATACACATGCGGGTGGACGGCGGATTCTGAAATCTCCGTGAAGATGGTGGTACCGGGGCCGTTTTTTTAACTGTGCTTGGATAGCTCACATAACGCTTTACAGTGGTATCCATTGTGCCTCTTCTGGAAAGAAAGACCGGCGAATGGCCAGACAACGGGGATAGAAGAACATCTCAAAGGGATGGAGAGGATCGGACGGGAAGTGCGTTTAAATAGCTAAACCCGCAAATCTGCCTTGAATAAAATAGAACTATTTGGACAGAAGAAAAAGACGCCTGCTTCTTCATGCAATTGAGTTGAAGTGGGGGGATCAAGGAGCTGCTTGTCTGTTCAGGGAGGATTCGGTGTCCGGGGGTTACGAGGAGGGGAGAAAGCTTGTAATTAGCCCATATTCTCCACTTGCTATTCGTCTGCGACTCAATGGGAAGAATAGTGGCGTGGGAAAAGTTTCCATCACACGAGCAAATGAGGACGGAAAGGGGCTACATACAACCAAGACTGGCTTCAGCGGTGGCCCTGTATGGATGGCAGACTGAAGTTTACTGACAATTAAATTGCCGGTCACTCGTGGAATTATGGGAGAAACCAGTGCCAGTTATCAGGAAATTCAAATAAATGTTATGTTAACTTGACTGTTATTGTTTGATTGTATTATCAAAACAATATTTACTCAACACAGACTGAGCATGGGCTGGATCCAATAAAGTAGTATTTGCGTGTAGGCCTACACTTGATCTCCAATTCAACTGTAGGTCTACTACATTTTGCAGCCCTTTGCTCTATTCTGCCACCTTGTCCTCTTCAAATTGCCCACTTCTATCAGCGTGGATCCCGGGAATAGGAGGCGCAGCTTTGGAAATTCCGGAGAGGGAGCTCAGGAAAGGACGGGGCTCCATCCATGGAAATACTTACGAATAGGCCTTTTCCCAATCACAGCAAGAGCATGTGGGTAAAGAAGGATAATGGGCATTAGACGTCAGTGTTTGTTTTCTCTTTCTTGTTTATGTGAAGACATTTCCGCCTTAAATAACCCGGCATATGTCAAACAATAGTTCCGTAACTGTGGCTTTTCTTGCGATGCCTTTACAACGCCGGCGCTTGGGTTTATTTGGGGAATACAGGATAAAGTTCCACACACACTGTTAAGTGTTTGCGCGTGAAGTTTGAAAGGATTATTTTTCTCATATATCACTGTCAATTGGAAGCAATTTCTGAATGCATTATAGTCTACTTGCTTAAAAGCATTACCATGTAATATATAACATATAAGAGGACAGGCAGGAGGCTACAGTTCTGTAGACACGAATATAAATGCAGACGCGATCTAAAATCAATAGAGGATTATTTTGACAGTGCATGTACAAGAATGGCTATGCAGGCAGCCAAGTAGTGAGAGCATGAAGGAATTTGATCCAGGTTTCAGTTGCCATTATCTGAAGAATTTGTACCAATATACCAGTAGTCTACAGTCGGCTATTTAGTCAGGGGAGAGCCTTGGAAATGCTACTGAAGTGCTACTGAAATGCTACTGAATACTACTAAAGTAGTATTACACAACTACGTTTCTACAGTCAACATAATTATGTTATGTAAGATTTTGACTTCTCCCCAAATAATTTTCAATGAGTCAAAAACAGTTGTCAGTACTTGGACTGGAACAGAATGAACTGTGCGACACAAGTGCGTCAAAACAGAGGGGAAAGTATAAGAACGCGAGTATTGACGTCATGAGGGGCAATAATTAACAGGTCAAAATCCAGTACAGGCTCACGTGTCAGACGTTTTCTTTGGAGATGTTTTCTGTTAGTGCATCATTTATTTCCCCCAACTTTTGCTTTTAATTTACACTTGTTCTAGTCTAGAGGGTACCACACAATACATTCATAGCCTACATTGCCTTGCAAATAGCAATTCGCTCTATTGTTGTCTAATTTCTGTTAGATTAAAAAGCAACATGGCATCCCCCCAACATCAGCAGCTGCTGCCTCACAACACAGAGGTGAGCTGTGACTCAAGCGGCGAGGGCAGCGTCTCCGTGAGGATCAGCAGTAGTGTCAAACACAAGCACGGAGGAGGAGCCGGGGCGCTGGGTGGCATGGGAGGAGGCTTCATGGGGGGCGGGTCCAAACACTGCAAGTACAGCATCTCCTCTAGCTGCAGCTCGGGAGAGTCCGGGGTTCTCAGGCCCGTGGTGAAGGGGCTGCGGACCCAGAGGAAGATGCCCCAGCTGTTCGAAAGGTCTGCTGGGCACTTCTGGGACCCAAAGTTTGACTCTCCCATCCTGGAGGAGGCATGTAGGGAGAGGTGCTTTCCCCAGACCCAGCGGAGGTTCCGCTACGTCCTCTTCTACCTGTTCGCCGCCAGCCTCCTCTGGGGGGTGTACTTCAGTGCCAACCCCGACCGGTGTGACCGAACTGCCTTCCTCGTCCCCACCGCCTGCTTCCTCCTCTTCTGCCTCCTCCTCTTCCTTTTGACATTCACAAGGATCTACGCCCGCTGCTACAACCAGGCGTCGCTGCTGCTCATCGTGGTGACCTTTGCCCTCACCCTGGCACCACAGATCCAGACAGCCGGCTTCAGGGACCTGGAGACCCTCCCTCCTGAGGATGTGGTGGAGGATGTGGGGGACTTCAGTGGCATGGAGCCCAGGAATGTGACCTTCAACCGGGACTTACCCACGGGCAGCGCCTGCCTATCTCCAGTAGGGACCTTCTCCCTGGGCATGGAGGTGCTGCTGCTACTCTACAGCGTCCTCCACGTCCGACTCTATGCCTCGGTGCTACTGGGACTTCTCTACTCTGTGCTCTTTGAGGCTCTGGGATGGCTTCACCTCACCCAGGCTGCTGGGGATGGTTGGAACCAGGCCTCGGAGGGGTCAGACTCTGACTGGGACACTCTACGCTGGCTGGGGCCAGCCAAAGCTTTGCTCCACCTGTGCGCCCACGCCATCGGCATCCACCTTTTCATCATGTCTGAGGTGCGATCGCGAAGCACCTTCCTCAAGGTGGGCCAGGCCATCATGCACGGCAAGGACCTGGAGGTGGAGAAGGCACTGAAAGAACGCATGATCCACTCTGTGATGCCTCGGAGGGTGGCTGACGACCTGATGAAGCAGGGTGACGAGGAAGGCTTGGCGGGCGGGAGCTCGGCCAAGCGCTACTCCAGCAGCGGCGCGGCGGCCGTCATCTCCAGTCCCAAGAACAACAAGAGGAATAAGACCTCAATCCCGAGAGGCCAGATCATCTTCAGACCCTTCAACATGAAGCGCATGGAGCCCGTCAGCATCCTCTTCGCGGATATCGTAGGCTTCACCAAGATGTCTGCCAACAAGTCAGCCCACGCTTTGGTGGGGCTCCTCAACGACCTCTTTGGACGTTTTGACCGGCTGTGCGAGCTGACGTGCTGTGAGAAGATAAGCACCCTCGGGGACTGCTACTACTGTGTGGCAGGCTGCCCTGAACCTCGGGCCGACCATGCCTACTGCTGCGTAGAGATGGGGCTGGGCATGATCCAAGCCATCGAACAGTTCTGCCAGGAGAAGAGTGAGATGGTTAACATGAGGGTGGGTGTGCACACGGGCACTGTCCTGTGCGGTATCCTAGGGATGAAGCGATTTAAGTTCGACGTGTGGTCCAACGACGTGAACCTGGCCAATTTGATGGAGCAACTGGGCGTGGCCGGGAAGGTGCACCTATCAGAGGCCACCGCCAACTTCCTGGATGACCGGTACCAGCGGGAGAACGGACAGGTCACTGAGAGGGTTGGACAGAGCGTGGTGGCGGACCAGCTGAAAGGTACGTGACCAGCTGGTTGCAAGGCGGGGCTTGCACATCTGTGGGAATGGGTTGTGATTTATGTGATTGCTTTCAGTGGTGGGAAAAGTACCCAATTGTCATACTTGAGTAAAAGTAAAGACACCTTCACAGAAAATTACTCAAGTAGAAGTGAAAGTCACCCAGTAAAATACGACTTGAGTAAAAGTCTAAAAGTATTTGGTTTTAAATATACTTAAGTATCAAAAGTAAGTGTAATTGCTAAAATATACTTAAGTATCAAAAGTAAAAGTATAAATCATTTCACATTCTTTATATTAAGCAAACCAGACAGCACGTTTTCTTATTTTTTTAATTTACGGCTAGCCAGGGGAACACACTAACACTCAGACGTTTACAAATGACGCATGTGTGTTTGGTGAGTCGGCCAGATCAGAGTCAGTAGGAATGACCAGGGATTTTCTCTTGGTAAGTGAGTGAATTGGACAGTTTCCCTGTCCTGCTAAGCATTCAAAATGTAACGAGTACTTTTTGGGTGTCAGCGAAAATGTACAGAGTAAAAAGTACATACTTTTTTAATGTATGTAGTGAAGTAAAAGTTGTCAAAAATGTTAATAGTAAAGTACAGATACGCCAAAAAACTACTTAAGTAGTACTTGAAAGTACTTTTTCTTAAGCTTTCCAGTATTGCCTGGCTGTCAGGAGTTAAGCACAGATTGAGATGTTGTTGTGATTGCTAAATGTAACATGATATCCAGTCTTGTGTATTTGCTTTAGCATGGCATGGAGAGAGTCAGAAGCACTATTGATATTGATCTCTCTATGCAGTGGAACATTTTAACATACCCTGGGACTGTTCTGGTTCTGCTTGTTCTGCCTTACTGACGGCCTCTCTATGCAGTGGAACATTTTAACATACCCTGGGACTGTTCTGGTTCTGTTTGTTCTGCCTTACTGACGGCCTCTCTATGCAGTGGAACATTTTAACATACCCTGGGACTGTTCTTGTTCTGCTTGTTCTGCCTTACTGACGGCCTCTCTATCAAATAACATTTTATTTGTCACATGCGCCGAATACAACAGGTGTAGCCCTTACCATGAAATGCTTACTTACAAGCCCTTAACCAACAATACAGTTTAAGAAATAGAGTTAAGAAAATATTTAGTAAATAAACTAAAGTAAAAAAAATATAATCAAAAGTAACACAAGGAAATTACATAACAACAACGAGGCAATGTACAGGTGGTACCGGTACCGAGTCAATGTGTGGGGGTACAGGTTAGTCGAGGTAATTTCACGGTAGGGGTAAAGTGACTATGCATGGATAATAAACAGCGAGTAGCAGCAGTGTAAACAAAGGTGTGGGGTGGGGGGTCAATGTAAATAGTCTGGGTGGCCATTTGATTAATTGTAATCTATCGGTGCTCTACTGATGCAGCAAGGTCACCTAACGGCAGTTTCGCAACACAGGCAGCAGTAATAAGGACGTTACGGCTGTTCAGTTTCACTTAGTAAACCTATGTGGTTTTAAGAAAACCCTGACACCTTTATGCTGTGTTGTTTATGTGCTGCAGTACGGTGGACCCATTTCTGTTCTGAATGAGAGCTTTATATAGGGCGAGTAGGGACACTGCATCAAAGGTGATTGGTGGTTCCCTCTTTGTTGTCCGTGACAGCGAGACACGTGGGGCCTGGCACTGGTCAAGGTCAGCACCTGCTTCACAGTGTCGTATGTCATACGTTGGGGACATCAGGGACAGGGGGGTTCAGTCTGTTGGGAGGTGCCCTTTGTGGCTGACTGGGTGTTGGTTTTATGTGACACTGAACCACAAACAGACGGTTGTACCCCTCTCTCCCCTGTCCTCCCCCTTATTTCTGTTCCCTGTTCAGTTATACTGCCTGCCTGCCTGCCACCCAGACGTCGTCCTCAATGTGACCCTGTTCTCTTACCCTGGCTCTGAACCTCCAAGGGATTGTCTTACCTTAGTGAGACTATTTCCTTAGGGGGAGACACTATAGACCCAAACTGTTACAGACCTATATCTATCCTACCCTGCCTTTCTAAAGTCTTTGAATCCCACTGTACCTTCTCCGCTATGCAATCTGGTTTCCGAGCGGGTCATGGGTGCACCTCAGCCACACTCAAGGTCCTAAACAATATCATAACCACCATCGATAAAAGGCAAGACTGTGCAGCCGTCTTCATCGACCTGGCTAAGGCTTTCGACTCTGTCAATCACCGCATTCTTATCAGCAGACTCAACAGCCTTGGTTTCTCAAATGACTGCCTCGCCTGGTTCACCAACTACTTCTCAGATAGAGTTCAGTGTGTCAAATCAGAGGGCCTGTTGTCCGGACCTTTGGCAGTCTCTGGGGGTGCCACAGGCTTCAATTTTCGGGCCAATTCTTTTCTCTGTATACATCAATGATGTTGCTCTTGCTGCTGGTGATTCTCTGATCCACCTCTACGCAGACGACACCATTCTGTATACTTCTGGCCCTTCTTTGGACACTGTGTTAACTAACCTCCAGATGAGCTTCAATGCCATACAACACTCCTTCCGTGGCCTCCAACTACTCTTAAATGCAAGTGAAACTAAATGCATGCTCTTCAACCGATCGCTACCAGCACCTGCCCACCCGTCTAGCATCACTACACTGGACGGTTCTGACTTAGAATATGTGGAAAACTACAAATACCTAGATGTCTGGTTAGACTGTAAACTCTCCTTCCAGACTCACGTTAAGCATCTCCAATCCAAATTAAAATCTAGAATCGGCTTCCTATTCCACAACAAAGCATCCTTCACTCATGCTGCCAAACATACCCTCGTAAAACTGACTATCCTACCGATCCTTGACTTTGGCGATGTCATTTACAAAATAGCCTCCAACACTCTACTCAGCAAATTGGATGTAGTCAATCACAGTGCCATCTGTCACCAAAGCCCCATATACTACCCACCACTGCGACCTGTATGCTCTCGTTGGCTGGCCCTCGATTTATATTCGTCACCAAAACATCTATAAGTCTTTGCTAGGTAAAGCCCCGCCTTATCTCAGCTCACTGGTCACCATAGCAGCACACTCTCCAGCAGGTATATTTCACTGGTCATCCCCAAAGCCAACTCGTCCTATGGCCGCCTTTCCTTCCAGTTCTCTGCTGCCAATGACTGGAACGAATTGCAAAAATCACTGAAGCTGGAGTCTTATATCTCCCTCACTAACTTTAAGCATCAGCTGTCAGAGCAGCTTACCGATTATTGCACCTGTACACAGCCCATCTGTAAATAGCCCACCCAACTACCTCATCCCCATATTGCTTTTTTTTTCTTTCTCCATTGCACCCCAGTATCTCTACTTGCACATTCATCTTCTGCACTATCCATCACTCCAGTGTTTAATTGCTAAATTGTAATTATTTCGCCACTATGGCCTATTTATTGCCTTACCTCCCTAATCTTACTACATTTGCACACACTGTATATAGATTTTTCTATTGGGTTATTGACTGTACGTTTGTTTATTCCATGTGTAACTCTGTGTCGTTTGTGTTGCACTGCTTTGCTTTATCTTGGCCAGGTCGCAGTTGTAAATGAGAACTTGTTCTCAACTGGCCTACCTGGTTAAATAAAGGTTAAATAAAATAAATAAATAAGTGCCACTATTTATGCAACGGCTTTTCTTTATAAATGGAGATGTCAGCAATTTACAGTGCATCTGCTCCGCCTCGTTTCAGCCTGACTCTTCTCTCTCTCTCCGTCTCCGTTCTCTCTCTCTCTCTCCGCTTCCTTTTCACGCTCTCTATTCCTCACTGTCCCTCTGTCCCTGCTAAATTGCATAACCCCAGAGAGACCAGTAATTCGGTTTTATTTGATGCATTTATGCAAATACCTCTGATGGAAGTATAACTCTGGCTTAATGTCCCTTTTCATCATCTGGAGAATCAGTACATTATCACCCAGCAGTAATGAAGTTATGGTGCCAAACGTAGCTGTGTTTGAAAGGCTGAGGGATTGAACCGCCACTAAAATGTGCAGAAATGAAAATCATCTTTATTCTGGTCTCGACCTGTTTCTCTCGCCAGCCCTAGCAGTATCAGAGGCTCACGCTACACAACAGTCATTGTGGGCAATGATAGACCATGTTTTGATTCAGTGAGTTTGTTGTTGGTGTGTCGTGAAGTCATGTATCTAATGAATATGCGGCACTACCAGTATACTCTACCAGTATACTCTACCAGTATACTCTGCCAGTATACTCTACCAGTATACTCTACCAGTATACACTACCAGTATACTCTGCCAGTATACTCTACCAGTATACTCTACCAGTATACTCTACCAGTATACTCTGCAGTGTGTAGTCAGGGTTTTCAGGTCAAAATGACGGGTCACCTCGCTCATTCCCACGACCCTGCGTCCCACATGCAAGGGGAAAGGCCCCTTCACTGCTAGTAGGTGGATGCTATGCTGGCTGACCTGTGTGTCACATCTCATAATTTTTAGACGCTGGGCGAGGAACTCTGCAGAAAGAAACATTGTGGTCTTCACATATATACAGGTAGGGGAAAGTCCTTTCCCAGCTAGTAGGTAGATGCTGGTTTGGCTGACCTGTGTGGGAAAGAAATGAGCAATGTCATGCAGTACATCACATGATTCTGAGCTTCTGGCTGAGACACTGCAGAAAGAAATACTGAGATTCTTATTACAACTTTAATAGTGACAACGTTTCGGTATAAGGAAGGACTATATATTGTGCATGCCTTTTTGTGTCTCTAGGCCTATGTTGGATCACAGTGGTGCCAACCAGGGTAAATGCCTGTGTGTGATTCCAGAGCATGAAGTCAATCTGAGCATTGTCATAGCATTATAACAGCGTGTCAGCGTCTGGCGGCGGGGGTGGCGGCGGGGCTGGCGGGCGGGTTGCCAGTGGGGGTGGCGGGCGGGCTGGCGGCGGGGGTGGCGGCGGGGGCTGAACGCCTCAGCAGGTGCAGCCGGTCAGCTGGAAATGATGGATGATGGCGGGAAGGAAGGAAGATTCTTCTCTGTCAGAAACACCACCGCTCCCGTTTGTCAGGCAGCCCCTGGAGTGTCTTTAGTAGGCCACACACACACACCAGCAGGCGTGAAACAGCCCTGAAACCCAACAATGGTTGAATGTTTTATGGAGTGGTTGGGCCCGTTATGCTCTCTCCATCTGAGGGAAAATGGTGTCTTTTAACAGGTCCCCAGGCGCCTGTCCTAGACCGTCTGTGTAGTGTTGGTTTCCCTTCTCCAATCTCTCCCTTCCTCCTTTCATCTATCTCTTATCCATCTCTCTCTCTCTTCTCTCCCTCTGTCCCTCTCCCTTCTCACTGCCTCTGCTTCTCTCTCCCTCCCCCCTCTCACTCTCCCCTCCCCCCGCTCTCTCCTCCCCCGCTCTCCTTCTTCCTCATCCTCTCAACGATACTGTCTGTTAGGGCCGTTTCACACTGCATCTTTGATGTGTGGGCGTGTTGCTCTCTCTGTGACTTTACCATCATTCCATTTCTCAACACCATGACTCATGGTTACAGTCAGATCATTGTAACATTGCGTAGTGAGAACAAACCTTCAAGATTTGTGTATTTTAGTCAGCATATATAGTGTGCCAAGTAGCCTGTCTCTGTCTCTACACTGCACAACTCTAGCAGCAGTCTCTGTCTATACATTGCACAGCTATAGCAGCAGTCTTCAGCCAAGGAATCAGCGTGTTATGAGCTTGCCAGGCGAGTAATGGGGCTATATTTACATTTTAGTCATTTAGCAGACATTTTTATCCAGAGTGACTTACAGGAACAATTAGGGGTAAGTGCCTTGCTCAAGGGCACAATGACAGATTTGTCACCTAGTCGGTTAGTGAATTCTAAATAGCAACCTTTCGGTTACTGGCCCCACGCCCTTAACCAATATGCTACCATAAGTGCCCTTTACTTAACGGCAAGAGGAAGAAGTGATTTGCAGCGCAACATTTCTCGCTCGTTAATTAGATTCAAGAGGGCGAAGGCGTCTGCCCTCGTCACTCTCCCTTTTTTTCCTGCCTCAGGTTAAATGTGCTGTTCCCACTCGTCTGACTCCCCCCTGCTCCCCCTCTTTGCTTCTCCCCCCCTTCCCCCTCTCCTCTCCTCCCTTCCCTCCATGATGTATTCAGTTCACTTCCCAAGATGTATCCTGTCCCTGTAGATTTTCTTGGCCCGCTGAGAGAGCTAGCTGTCAGGAGGAGAGAGTTGTGCTTGTTCGCTGTGAAAAATCTTCCCCACTGTCTTAGCGTACGTAAGCTACAGTAAATCATGGTGGGAAGGTGTGGATTCTGGCAGGGTCGGAGCTCTTCGCTCGCCCAGCCGTGGGAGTAAGTGGCTTTGACCCAGACACTAATCGTTGTGCCACTGCCCCCCCCCTCCGTGCTCTTGATGTTCTTTTGAGTTAGTTAATGTCTCACTCTTGGTGTTCAGGGCCTTCAACGTTTTTTAAAAGCTTCATCGCGTTCACAGAACAAGATTGTATTCAAGCCTTTTTTTAAATATATAACTGTGTCTTTTCCCCCTTTGGCACTGCTAAGCCAGGCCGAGCTGTAGGCCTACTGGGCTGGACTGGTTATGCATCCATCATAGTTGCTGGAACTGTGCTGGAAAGCACAATGTGATATAAAATATCCAAGCCACCCAGTTCAGGACGGATCTATAGTCTAAAGTGTGAATCAGGCATTTCATTACACGCATGCTTAAACACACTCGTGTCTGACCTACAGTACCAGTCAAAAGTTTGGACAAACCTACTCATTCAATGTTTTTTCTTTATTTTTTACTATTTTCTACATTATATAATTATAGTGAAGATATCAAAACTATGAAATAACACATATGGAATCACGTAGTAACCAAAAAAGTGTTAAACAAATCTAAATATATTTTAGATTTTTCAAAGTAGCCACCCTTTGCCTTGATGACAGCTTTGCACACTCTTGGCATTTTCTCAAACAGCTTCACCTGGAATGCTTTTCCAACAGTCTTGAAGGAGTTCCCACATATGCTGAGCACTTGTTGGCTGCTTTTCCTTCACTCTGTGGTCCAATTCATTCCAAACCATCTTAATTGAGTTGAGGTCGGGTGATTGTGGAGGCCAGGTCATCTGATGCAGCACTCCATCACTCTCCTTCTTGGTCAAATAGTCCTTACACAGCCTGGAGGTGTGTTGGGTCATTGTCCTATTGAAAACAAATGATATAGTCCCACTAAGCACAAACCAGATGGGATGGCGTCTCGCTGCATAATGCTGTGGTCGCCATGCTGGTTAAGTGTGCTTTGAATTCTAAATAAATCACTGACAGTGTCACCAGCAAAGCACCATCACACCTCCTCCTCCATGCTTCACGGTAGGAACCACACATGCGGGAGACTCTCCGTTCACCTACTCTGCGTCTCATAAAGACAAAGCGGTTAAAACCAGAAATCTCACATTTCCAATGGTTTAAAATCAAATCAAATCAAATTTTATTAGTCACATACACATGGTTAGCAGATGTTAATGCGAGTGTAGCGAAATGCTTGTGCTTCTAGTTCCGACAATGCAGTAATAACCAACAAGTAATCTAACCTAACAATTCCACAACTACTACCTTATACACACACACAAGTGTAAAGGGATAAAGAATATGTACATAAAGATATATGAATGAGTGGTGGTACAGAACGGCATGGCAAGATGCAGTAGATGGTATAGAGTACGGTATATACAGTGGGGAGAACAAGTATTTGATACACTGACAATTTTGCAGGTTTTCCTACTTACAAAGCATGTAGAGGTCTGTAATTTTTATCATAGGTACACTTCAACTGTGAGAGAAGGTAAAAATTACAAAAAAATTACAGACCTCTACATGCTTTTTAAGTAGGAAAATCTGCAAAATCGGCAGTGTATCAAATACTTGTTCTCCCCACTGTACATATGAGATGAGTACTGTAGGGTATGTAAACATAAAGTGGCATAGTTTAAAGTGGCTAGTGGTACATGTATTACATAAAGATGGCAAGATGCAGTAGATGATATAGAGTACAGTATATACATATGAGATGGGTAATGTAGGGTATGTAAACATTATATTAAGTGGCATTGTTTAAAGTGGCTAGTGGTACATTTTTACATAATTTCCATCAATTCCCATTTTTAAAGTGGCTGGAGTTGAGTCAGTATGTTGGCAGCGGCCGCTAAATGTTAGTGGTGGCTGTTTAACAGTCTGATGGCCTTGAGATAGAAGCTGTTTTTCAGTCTCTCGGTCCCTGCTTTGATGCACCTGTACTGACCTCGCCTTCTGGATGATAGCGGGGTGAACAGGCAGTGGCTTGGGTGGTTGTTGTCCTTGATGATCTTTATGGCCTTCCTGTGACATCGGGTGGTGTAGGTGTCCTGGAGGGCAGGTAGTTTGCCCCCGGTGGTGTGTTCTGCAGACCTCACTACCCTCTGGAGAGCCTTACGGTTGTGGGCGGAGCAGTTGCCGTACCAGGCGGTGATACAGCCCGACAGGATGCTCTCGATTGTGCATCTGTAGAAGTTTGTGAGTGCTTTTGGTGACAAGCCGAATTTCTTCAGCCTCCTGAGGTTGAAGAGGCGCTGCTGCGCCTTCTTCACAACGCTGTCTGTGTGGGTGGACCAATTCAGTTTGTCCGTGATGTGTACACCGAGGAACTTAAAACTTTCCACCTTCTCCACTACTGACCCGTCGATGTGGATAGGGGGGTGCTCCCTCTGCTGTTTCCTGAAGTCCACAATCATCTCCTTTGTTTTGTTGACGTTGAGTGTGAGGTTATTTTCCTGACACCACACTCCGAGGGCCCTCACCTCCTCCCTGTAGGCCGTCTCGTCGTTGTTGGTAATCAAGCCTACCACTGTAGTGTCGTCCGCAAACTTGATGATTGAGTTGGAGGCGTGCATGGCCACGCAGTCGTGGGTGAACAGGGAGTACAGGAGAGGGCTCAGAACGCACCCTTGTGGGGCCCCAGTGTTGAGGATCAGCGGGGTGGAGATGTTGTTACCTACCCTCACCACCTGGGGGCGGCCCGTCAGGAAGTCCAGGACCCAGTTGCACAGGGCGGGGTCGAGACCCAGGGTCTCAAGCTTGATGACGAGTTTGGAGGGTACTATGGTGTTAAATGCTGAGCTGTAATCGATGAACAGCATTCTCACATGGGTATTCCTCTTGTCCAGATGGGTTAGGGCAGTGTGCAGTGTGGTTGCGATTGCGTCGTCTGTGGACCTATTGGGTCGGTAAGCAAATTGGAGTGGGTCTAGGGTGTCCGGTAGGGTGGAGGTGATATGGTCCTTGACTAGTCTCTCAAAGCACTTCATGATGACGGAAGTGAGTGCTACGGGGCGGTAGTCGTTTAGCTCAGTTACCTTAGCTTTCTTGGGAACAGGAACAATGGTGGCCCTCTTGAAGCATGTGGGAACAGCAGACTGGGATAAGGATTGATTGAATATGTCCGTAAACACACCAGCCAGCTGGTCTGCGCATGCTCTGAGGACGCGGCTGGGAATGCCGTCTGGGCCTGCAACCTTGCGAGGGTTAACACGTTTAAATGTTTTACTCACCTCGGCTGCAGTGAAGGAGAGCCCGCAGGTTTTGGTAGGGGGCCGTGTCAGTGGCACTGTATTGTCCTCAAAGCGGGCAAAAAAGTTGTTTAGCCTGTCTGGGAGCAAGACATCCTGGTCCGCGACGGGGCTGGTTTTCTTTTTGTAATCCGTGATTGACTGTAGACCCTGCCACATACCTCTTGTGTCTGAGCTGTTGAATTGCGACTCGATTTTGTCTCTGTACTGGGACTTAGCCTGTTTGATTGCCTTGCGGAGAGAATAGCTACACTGTTTGTATTCGGTCATGCTTCCGGTCACCTTGCCCTGGTTAAAAGCAGTGGTTCGCGCTTTCAGTTTCACGCGAATGCTGCCGTCAATCCACGGTTTCTGGTTTGGGAATGTTTTAATCGTTGCTGTGGGTACGACATCGTCAATGCACTTCCTAATGAACTCGCTCACCGAATCAGCATATTCGTCAATATTGTTGTTGGACGCAATGCGGAACATATTCCAATCCGCGTGATCGAAGCAGTCTTGAAGCGTGGATTCAGATTGGTCGGACCAGCGTTGAACAGACCTGAGCGCGGGAGCTTGTTGTTTTAGTTTCTGTTTGTAGGCTGGAATCAACAAAATGGAGTCGTGGTCAGCTTTTCCGAAAGGGGGGCGGGGGAGGGCCTTATATGCGTCGCGGAAATTAGTATAACAATGATCTAGGGTTTTTCCAGCCCTGGTAGCACAATCGATATGCTGATAGAATTTAGGGAGTTTTGTTTTTAGATTAGCCTTGTTAAAATCCCCAGCTACGATGAATGCAGCCTCAGGGTGTGTGGTTTCCAGTTTACAAAGAGTCAGATAAAGTTCGTTCAGGGCCATCGATGTGTCTGCTTGGGGGGGAATATATACGGCTGTGATTATGATTGAAGAGAATTCCCTTGGTAGATAATGCGGTCGACATTTGATTGTGAGGAGTTCTAGATCAGGTGAACAGAATGACTTGAGTTCCTGTGTGTTGTTATGATGATCACACCACGTCTCGTTAATCATAAGGCATACCCCCCCGCCCCTCTTCTTACCAGAAAGATGTTTGTTTCTGTCGGCGCGATGCATGAAGAAACCAGCTGGCTGCACCGACTCCGTTAGCGTCTCTTGAGTTAGCCATGTTTCCGTGAAGCAGAGCACGTTGCAATCCCTGATGTCTCTCTGGAATGCTACCCGTGCTCGGATTTCATCAACCTTATTGTCAAGAGACTGGACATTGGCGAGTAGTATGCTAGGGAGTGGAGCGCGATGTGCCCGTCTCCGAAGCCTGACCACGAGACCGCCTCGTTTGCCCCTTTTACGGCGTCGCACAGGGTCGCCGGCTGGGATCAGATCCATTGTATTGGGTGGAAGGCAAAACACTGGATCCGTTTCGGGAAAGTCATATTCCTGGTAGGAACGATGATGAGTTGACGTTAATCGTATATTCAGTAGTTCCTCCCGACTGTATGTAATGAAACCTAAGATTACCTGGGGTACCGATGTAAGAAATAACACATAAAAAAACAATATACTGCATATTTTCCAAGGAACGCGAAGCGAGGCGGCCATCTCTTTTCGGCGCCGGAAGATCTACCTAATGTCCATTGCTCCTGTTTCTTGGCCCAAGCAAGTCTCTTCTTCTTATTGGTGTCCTTTAGTAGTGTTTTTTTCCGCAGCAATTCGACAATGAAGGCCTCATTCATGCAGTCTCCTCTGAACAGTTGATTTTGAGATGTGTCTGTTAATTGAACTCTGTTAAGCATTTATTTAGGCTGCAATTTCTGAGGCTGGTAACTCTAATGAACTTATCCTCTGCAGCAGAGGTAACTCTAGGTCTTCCTTTCCTGTGGCAGTCCTCATGAGAGCCAGTTTCATCATTGCTCTTGATGGTTTTTGCGTTGTTTTTTTCATCACTGCACTTGAAGAAACTTTCAACATTTTTGAAATGTTCTCTATTGACTGACCTTCATGTCTGAAAGTAATGATAGACTGTCATTTATCTTTGCTTATTTGAGCTGTTCTTGCCATAATATGACCTTGGTATTTTACCAAATAGGACTATCTTCTGTATACCACACCTACCTTGTCACAACACAACTGATTGGCTCAAACACATTAAGAAGGAAAGAAATTCCACAAATTAACTTTTAAGAAGGCACACCTGTTAATTGAAATGTATTCCAGGTGCATACCTCATGAAGCTGGTTGAGAGAATGCCAAGAGTGTGCAAAGCTGTCATCAAGGCAAAGGGTGGCTACTTTGAAGAATCACAAATATAAAATCTAGACACTTTTTTGGTTACTACATGATTCCATATGTGTTATTTCATAGTTTTGATGTCTTCACTATTATTCTACAATGTAGAAAATAGTAAAAATAAAGAAATACCCTTGAATGAGTAGGTGTGTCCAAACTTTCGACTGGTACTATAACTGTGTACAATTTATTGTTGTGTTTGTAGCCTCTGGCTGAGTGCCAAATAGTTAAATGTCACAGGTGCATCCTGTTAAGGATGAGCTAGCCAGCCCCTAAGTGACGCTCTAATAATAGCCATTCTGGATCTGCTTGTGTCTGTCTACATGGTGCTAATAAGTCATTTTGACATTGTTTTTAGTCTTACATTTCCTTCACTAAAATTGCTGACTGTATGCAGAATGCCTTGTGAGTTAGTTGAGATGTGAATACAGTCTTAGCCGAGGAAGCCTAGGCCTAAACAGGGAAGTTGACAGGTCTGTCTGAATCGTTGGGGAAGTGGAGTGCAGTCTTCTGAAGGAGCACAGTATCATCTGTGATTAGATTTAAAAGCGGCAGCAGGTAGTCTAAGAGCGTTGTGCCTGTGGTAGAATTACAACATTATGTTAATCACATTACTTTCATATAAGAATGTAAGCCTATATTAGTACATTCACACTGTCTGTTTTTCTGAGGCAACATAATAGGGGTTTTAGAACTCTCGTGGCTGTGTGAACTGAGAGGAGCCTCTGAGATTTAACGCTGACAGTCGATTTACGATGGCTTGGTGATAAGACAACATTCCATTGACGTGAACGTTCGATTAAGGCAGTGTCACGCCCTGACGTTGCCTCTGATTGGGGATCAAATTTAGGCAGCCTTTCCCACCTGTTGTTTATGGGATCTTGATTTTGTATTGTTGCTCTTTTAGCCCTACAAAGCTGGACGTTTCGTTTTGTTACTCTTTCTTGTTTTGTGCCGGTTATCTAAATAAAAATGATTAACCTACCCCACGCTGCATCTTGGTCCGACCATCCTTCAAACAACGATCGTTACAGGCAGCCTCCTGCACCTCTCTGATTCAGAGAGGTTAAATGCGGAAGATACATTTCGGTTGAAGGCATTCAGTTGTACAACTGACTAGGTATCCCCCTTTCCCCTTCTATCCCTGACAAGAGCAGTCAGTGAGCACCTCTTCAGAAGTGGCTTTTTGATCTCCACGTACCTCTCTCCCCCTGTCTCTGTGTGGTCCCAACGGTTGGTATATCTGTGTGTCTAGTGTCTGTCTGCCCGCTTGTCTATCCGCCCCCTCGTCCGTCTGCAATGTTTGCCCGGCCCCCTGTTGTCCCTATCTCAGTGGAAATGGGAGCTATTTTGGGCTCTCACCCTGGAAATTACCTGGCTGTGTCCATCCTGTCTTGGTGACTAATTCGGAGCGATGGCACCTGCAGAACATCACGCTATAGTTAGAGCTAAATGTCAGCATCATAGAAATAGAGTTACTAGAATGGACATCCCCTTTCAAGTCAATGAGACCATGATAGGTGGACTAGTAATTCTATTTCTACAGTTTGTATGGCTCTCTTTAGTCTGTTTTAGATGACATTCAGGTGACAGAATTCCAGCACTCGGACAAGAGCTGGTTATGCTGCTTTGAAGTGGATGGATCATATTATTATATCATATTCTTGTTGAATGTAGAACCCTGACTGTCTCGACTTCTGCCGAAGTTGGTCCCTCTCCTTGTTCGGGTGGCGTTCGGCGGTCGAAGTCGCCGACCTTCTAGCCATCGCTGATCCTCTTTTCATTTTCCTTTGGTTTTGTCTTGTCTTCCCTCACACCTGGTTCCAATCCCATCAATTACATGTTGTGTATTTAACCCTCTGTTCCCCCTCATGTCCTTGTCGGTGATTGTTTATTGTAAGTGTTTGTGCACGTCTGTCCTGGTGTGCGTTGGGTTATGTACCCATTTATTTTATTATTCTGTTTTCCGGTGGGTTTTTGTTATTAAACTGCGCCGTTGGAAACACAGTTATTTCTCTCCTGCGTCTGACTTCTCTGCCGCCAGTTCGCATCCCTTACACTGACCTTCTCTAACTGTACTGCTGAGCTCAGTGGTGTACTGCTTCTGCTAGGGAGCTGGGGCGTAGACCTGGGTTCAAATACTATTAAAAATCTTTCAAATACTTTGAGTGTTTGCTTTAGCCTGCCTGGAGTGTTAAATGGGTGGAGTTTGCGGTTTTGAACGTATTCTATTGGTTGCTTTTTGCCAGGCAAGCTCAATCAAACACAGCACAAATGATTTCAAATAGTATTTGAACATAGATCTGCTGGGGGAGCGTTGGATCACATCACTCTCCTCCTCTCTAAGGACATGTTAAATTAAACAGGACTGGGTCATCTTATCTACTCGAAAGTGATTAATGCTAGTAATGCTCACTTGTTACATCTTCCACACAGGCCTGGGTTGGGTCTGGCACTCTATTCCCTATATAGTGCACTGCTTTTGACCAGGGCCCATAGGGGTTTAGTCAAAATTAGAGCACTATATAAGGAATCCGGTGCCATTTGGGACGCAGGCCTGGCGTTCAACACGTATTTCTCACTAATAACCCAAAACACGGCAGGTCTTTGCCAATACAGTTTTATCATTAGACGTGTTATTGATTCTCTATAATAGGGCTGTCATGTTGGTGTAATTTATGAAGCGTTGATGTGTTCTGAGAGGGGAAAGGGGCTTTGGGGATTAGATATCACAGAGAATCGACTAGAAGACGGAGGCTTAAGACACTCAATTTGTATTATTGTCTGTGTTATTAATCTCTCTCTCTATGCGGTCAGGCACGCACACTGTTCACTGCTTCGTGATTGGGAAATTGATTAGCTCCATTGGAATTTATTTGGTTGGAAAGAGTGGGACCCTGGTAACTGCAAATAGTCAAGATGATGAATGTTCATGCATCCCTGCACACCAAACGGGTTGTTATTCAATTCAGCCCCAGAACAGGTACCTGTTATTGGTGAAGCCACACACACGTAGACACACACACACAATGCTACAGTAGTCTATAGTGATCCACACTACAGAGTTCTCTGCCTGCTTGTGATTCAAACAATCCTCTTTACACTGTGAAGATTACTAATGCAACTACCTGTGACCTTGACAAGGAGAAATGATGCTAGCTCGGAGGTCGTTCTCAGAGAGCCCAGAGGGCGAAATGGAGCGAGGGAGGAAAAAGAGGGAGGGAGGTAGAAATAGATGGAATGAGAATTGGAGCACGGCCTATTAGCAATGTATTGCTGCAGGCTGCTATGAGGCTGTCCCAGCCGAGTCCTCTGGGTCGCCGGGCAGAATATAGCAGAACCACAGCAATGATCTGGCTGAGGTACTCTAACAGGGTTTCATGGTGAGGTCCAGTTAAACTGTAACCCTGTTACAGATACTTGAGCGTTGATTTTGTGTGTGTGTGTGTGTGTGTGTGTGTGTGTGTGTGTGTGTGTGTGTGTGTGTGTGTGTGTGTGTGTGTGTGTGTGTGTGTGTGTGTGTGTGTGTGTGTGTGTGTGTGTATGTGCACATGTATATTCATGCCTATACTGGCCCTCTTTGCAACCCCGTTCAGAGCTTGAACAGGACTGTTTCTGTCCTGAAGTCATTTTAGTTAAGCCTCAAAGCTCAAATCACTACATAGTAGTGGGTGGTTAAGCTGTGTAGGCAGCTGCAGGGATGGTTTGTAAGACTAAGGGTAAATAGATCCTGGGGATTACCATTATGCTGCATACTGCGAGTGGCGGCGGGAGAAGGGTGTGCTTTCATCTAAGGCCTGGGGAGACTGGGGACAACGTGACTGCACAGAGTAGAGTGAAGACAGAGGGCTGGAGGGGATAGGAGACTGTAGAGTGAAGACAGACAGGCTGGAGGGGACAGGACAGGGGACCGGAGACTGTAATGTGAAGACAGACAGGCTGCAGGGCTGGAGTGGACAGGACAGGGGACCGGAGACTGTAGAGTGAAGACAGACATGCTGGAGGGGACAGGAGACTGTAGATAGAGTGAAGACATACAGGCTGGTCAGGACAGGGGAAAGGACTCCACGGGCCAGAGCTAAATGCTCAATTTCATTGATGTGAAACATTCTGTACATTGCAGATAGAAATAGAATGAATAGAGCTGACACGATTCCCTATTCTACATAACAGACAATAACATCTGTTCTACACCATACATTTCTATCTGAATGTTGTGTAACGTTGCATCCTCCTGAACAGATCAAATCAAATTGTATTAGTCACATGCACCGAATACAACAGGTGTAGACCTTACAGTGAAATGCTTACATATGAGCCCTTAACCAACAATGCAGTTAAAAAAAATATGGATAACAATTAGAAATAAAAGTAACAAGTAATTAAAGAGCAGCAGTAAAATAACAATAGCGAGACTATATACAGGGGGATACTGGTACAGAGTCAATGTGCGGGGGCACCGGTTAGTTGAGGTAATATGTACATGTAGGTGGAGTTATTTTTTTTAATTTTTTTAATTTTTTTTAAAAATTTTATCCCCTTTTCTCCCCAATTTTTCGTGGTATCCAATCGCTAGTAATTACTATCTTGTCTCATCGCTACAACTCCCGTACGGGCTCGGGAGAGACGAAGGTCGAAAGTCATGCGTCCTCCGAAGCACAACCCAACCTAGCCGCACTGCTTCTTAACACAGCGCGCCTCCAACCCGGAAGCCAGCCGCACCAATGTGTCGGAGGAAACACCGTGCACCCGCCCCCTCGGTTAGCGCGCACTGCGCCCGGCCCGCCACAGGAGTCGCTGGAGCGCGATGAGACAAGGATATCCCTACCGGCCAAACCCTCCCTAACCCGGACGACGCTAAGCCAATTGTGCGTCGCCCCACGGACCTCCCGGTCGCGGCCGGCTGCGACAGAGCCTGGGCGCGAACCCAGACTCTGGTGGCGCAGCATAGCACTGCGATGCAGTGCTCTAGACCACTGCGCCACCCGGGAGGCCTAGGTGGAGTTATTAAAGTGACTATGCATAGATGATAACAACAGAGAGTAGCAGCAGTGTAAAAGGGGGGGGGGGGCAATGCAAATAATCTGGGTAGCCATTTGATTAGGTGTTCAGGAGTCTTATGGCTTGGGGGTAGGAGCTGTTTAGAAGCTGCTTGCCGTGCGGTAGCAGAGAGAACAGTCTATGACTAGGGTGGCTGGAGTCTTTGACAATTTTTAGGGACTTCCTCTGACACCACTTGGTATAGAGGTCCTGGATGGCAGGAAGCTTGGCCCCAGTGATGTACTGGGCCGTTTGCACTACCCTCTGTAGTGCCTTGCGTTTGGAGGCCGAGCAGTTGCCATACCAGGCAGTGATGCAACCAGTCAGGATGCTCTCGATGGTGCAGTTGTAGAACCTTTTGAGGATCTGAGGACCCATGCCAAATCTTTTCACGACTGTCTTGGTGTGCTTGTACCATGTTAGTTTGTTAGTTATGTGGACACCAAGGAACTTGACGCTCTCAACCTGCTCCACTGCAGCCTCGTCGATGAGAATGGGGGCGTGCTCGGTCCTCCTTTTCCTATAGTCCACAATATTCTCCTTTGTCTTGATCACGTTGTGGGAGAGGTTGTTGTCCTTGCACTACACAGTCAGGTCTCTGACCTCCTCCCTGTAGGCTGTCTCGTTGTTGTCGGTGATCAGGCCTACTACCACTGTTGTGTCATCGGCAAACTTAATGATGGTGTTGGAGTCGTACCTGGCCGTGCAGTCATGAGTGAACAGGGAGTACAGGAGAGGATTGAGCACACACCCCTGAGGGGCCCCCGTGTTGAGGATCAGCATGGCGGATGTGATGTTACCTACCCTTACCACCTGGGGGCGGCCCGTCAGGAAGTCCAGGATCCAGTTGCAGAGGGAGGTGTTTAGTCCCAGGGTCCTTAGCTTATTGATGAGCTTTGAGGGCACTATGGTGTTGAACACTGAGCTGTAGTCAATGAATAGCATTCTCACATAGGTGTTCCTTTTGTCCAGGTGGGAAAAGGCAGTGTGGAGTGCAATAGAGATTGCATCATCTGTGGATCTGTTGGGGCGGTATGCAAATTGGAGTGGGTCTAGGGTTTCTGGGATAATGGTGTTCATGTGAGCCATGACCAGCCTTTCAAAGTAATTCATGGCTACAGACGTGAGTGCTACGGGTCGGTAGTCATTTAGGCAGGTTACCTTAGTGTTCTTGGGCACAGGTACTGTGGTGGTCTGCTTAAAAAATATTGGTATTACAGACTGGGAGAGGTTGAAAATGTCAGTGAAGACACTTACCAGTTGGTCAGTGCATGCTCGCAGTACACATCCTGGTAATCCGTCTGGCCCTGCGGCCTTGTGAATGTTGACCTGTTTAAAGGTCTTACTCAGCGTGATTTAGCGTGATCACACAGTCTTCCAGAACAGCTGGTGCTCTCATGCATGTTTCAGTGTTATTTGCCTCGAAGTGAGCATAGAAGTAGTTTAGCTTGTCTGGTAGGCTTGTGTCACTGGGCGTCTCTCGGCTGTGCTTCCCTTTGTGATCTGTAATGGTTTGCAAGCCCTGCCACATCCGATGTGCATCAGAGCCGGTGTAGTACGATTCGATCTTAGGCCTGTATTGACGCTTTGCCTGTTTGATGGTTCGTCGAAGGGCATAGCGGGATTTCTTATAAGCTTCCGGGTTAGAGTCCCGCTCCATGAAAGCGGCAGCTCTAGCCTTTAGCTCAGTGTGGATGTTGCCTGTAATCCATGGCTTCTGGTTGGGGCATGTACTTAAGGTCACTTTGGAGACGACGTCCTTGATGCACTTATTGATGAAGCCAATGACTGATGTAGTCTACTCCTCAATGCCATCAGAGTAATCCCGGAACATATTCCAGTCTGTGCTAGCAAAACAGTCCTGTAGCTTAGCATCTGCTTCATTTGACCACTTTTTTTTATTGATCTAGTCACTGGTGCTTCCTGCTTTAATTTTTGCTCATAAGCAGGAATCAGGATAGAATTATGGTCAGATTTTCCAAATGGAGTGCGAGTGAGAGCTTTGTATGCGTCTCTGTGTGTTGAGTAAAGGTGGTCAAGAGTTATTTTTCCTCTGGTTGCACATTTAACATGCTGATAGAAATTTGGCAAAACTGATTAAGTTTCCCTGCATTAAAGTCCCCGGCTACTTGGAGCGTCGCCTCTGGGTGAGCGTTTTCTTGTTTGCTTATGGCAGAATACAGCTCATTCAATGCTGTCTTAGTGCCAGCCTCTGACTGGTGGTATGTAAAGAGCTACGAAAAATACAGATGAAAACTCTCTAGTTAGATAGTGTGGTCTACAGCTTATCATGAGATACTCTACCTCAGGCGAGCAATAGCTCAATACTTCCTTAGATATCGTGCACCAGCTGTTATTTACAAAAAATACATAGTCCCTCGCCCCTTGTCTTACCAGACGCCGCTGTTCTATCCTGCCGGTACAGCGTATAACCAGCCAGCTCTATGTTGATAATGTCGTCGTTCAGCCACGACTCCGTGAAGCATAAGATATTACAGTTTTGAAAATCCTGTTGGTAGTTCAATCTTCCACGTAGGTCATCGATTTTATTCTCCAAAGATTGCACATTTGCAAGCAGAATGGAAGGAAGTGGGGGTTTATTCGATCGCCTACAAATTCTCAGAAAGCAGCCCGCCCTCTGGCCCCTTTTTCTCCGCCGCCTCTTCACGCAAATCACGGGGATCTGGGCCTGTTCCCGAGAAAGCAGTATATTGTTCACGTCGGGCTCATCAGACTCGTTAAAGGAAAAAAAGGATTCTGCCAGTCCGTAGTGAGTAATCGCAGTCCTGATGTCCAGAAGTTATTTTTGGCCATAAGAGACGGTAGCAGCAACATTATGTACAAAAGAAGTTTAAAAAGAAGTTACAAACAACGCAAATAAACAAACAAAAAACACAAACGGTTGGGGACATGTAAAATGTCTGCCTTCTTCTCCATTTAACAGGCCCCTGCTGTATTGTAGCTTCTAACTAGTTAGCCAGACACCCAGCAGTACAGCACACATCCCTGTAGACTGACACCTGTGACATCATTAGCTTAATCTGCTAGGCCCTGTTCATTGGCTGTTTTGAACCCGAGTGAAACTGGTAAGGTTCTACCTGACCTTGTCTCTTTACAACACATATATTTATTTTCTGCTGCAAAGGGTTTTGCAACAGAGTTCCTTGCTGAACAGGACCCAGTGCTCAGCAAAATGACCTGTGTCATGCTGGGTGAATTTGGCAAACGATACGTACAGCAAGGTTATTGTAGAATTGTGATATGGTAATTAGCTTAGAGTTTTATAGTGCCAGTCAATCAATTATGCTATGTCATAGGCTACAGTACAATGCCACTGCTCAGCAATATCAGCACAGGCCTATTACCCGTTTAATGCTGTGTGGTTGTTCAAGCTAGGCTTGTGTGTGTGTGTGTGTGTGTGTGTGTGTGTGTGTGTGTGTGTGTGTGTGTGTGTGTGTGTGTGTGTGTGTGTGTGTGTGTGTGTGTGTGTGTGTGTGTGTGTGTGTGTGTGTGTGTGTGTGTGTGTGTGAGAGAGTTGTCTGTCTGTTAAAGGAACATAAACACTTCATAACCAGGGACCCACTGTTTACCAGTAATGTCTGCAATAAACATGGCTGTCTTTAGAGTTATATTGGCAATGTAGCCTGTTGTTCTTGTCGGAAGGCATCAACATTAAGGCTATGTGTACACCTGCGGATGGTAAGTTGCAAATACAAAGCTGTGTATAAGAGCTTAAAGTGGACAAATAATACTCAACCTACTTTCAATAATACTAGGTTTTAGTCAGTAACCTTGGTTAGAGTTTAAACACTGGAACTCTGCTTCTCACATTCTGTTTTCCAGCATGGATTCCGTCAGCTGCTGTGTAACCAGGCCAGCTCTTTGCAGTTCGGTCAGTGAGAGACAACTGACCATTTAGTGTTATTGGATAATTAGCGGACTGTTAATGGATGTCTCTGACCTTGTCTGGCTGTCTGCCTGCTCAGTTAATAGCAAGGTCAGTGCCAGTGGTCAAGCGTCCTGGATGTGAGTTGGAGTGGGCAGGAAGGGTACAGGCGGGGAGAGGGGGGTAGACGGGCACTAGCCTGGGGTCAGGGGGCACCGTACAAGCTGCTCTGCTGCTTTGGCTGCTGCTTACAGATCACACTGCCAGCCCCCTCTCTTCAGCAAGGCCACCATCACTGGAAAAGTCCTGCTGTGTTCCCTTGTGTCCCCATCATGTTATTCATGTGATCTTGTTTAAGTTGTCGTTATTTAGTAGAGGACATGCTGTAGGCACCATCCCTCCCTTTCTGTTATTTCATGGATTGGATCCTCTTGGTTTGCTTACCATCAGTAACCTGTAGGCTCTGTTGGTCCTCCATCAGCAGTGGGGACTGCTGAATCAGATTTTCACCAGCATATAGACATGTTGTATCCCTTAACCATAATGGAGCGGTTTCTGATTTTCACCAGCATATAGACATGTTGTATCCCTTAACCATAATGGAGTGGTTTCTGATTTTCACCAGCATATAGACATGTTGTATCCCTTAACCATAATGGAGCGGTTTCTGATTTTCACCAGCATATAGACATGTTGTATCTCTTAACCATAATGGAGCGGTTTCTGATTTTCACCAGCATATAGACATGTTGTATCCCTTAACCATAATGGAGCGGTTTCTGATTTTCACCAGCATATAGACATGTTGTATCCCTTAACCATAATGGAGCGGTTTCTGATTTTCACCAGCATATAGACATGTTGTATCTCTTAACCATAATGGAGCGGTTTCTGATTTTCACCAGCATATAGACATGTTGTATCTCTTAACCATAATGGAGCGGTTTCTGATTTTCACCAGCATATAGACATGTTGTATCCCTTAACCATAATGGAGCCGTTTCTGATTTTAACCAGGATATAGACATGTTGTATCCCTTAATCATAATGGAGCGGTTTCTGATTTTCACCAGCATATAGACATGTTGTATCCCTTAACCATAATGGAGCGGTTTCTGATTTTCACCAGGATATAGACATGTTGTATCTCTTAACCATAATGGAGCGGTTTCTGATTTTCACCAGCATATAGACATGTTGTATCCCTTAACCATAATGGAGCGGTTTCTGATTTTCACCAGCATATAGACATGTTGTATCTCTTAACCATAATGGAGCGGTTTCTGATTTTCACCAGGATATAGACATGTTGTATCCCTTAACGGACCAGTTTCTGATTTTCACCAGCATATAGACATGTTTTCATAATGGAGCGGTTTCTGATTTTGGACTCATAGTAAGCCTGTTTCTAAAAACCTCCACTAATTAATATTCTCCATTGAGTGTTTAGTGAGCTGCTTTTTAGTCCAGGAGTAAAAAGCCTAATCTGGGTCCAGGAAACCAACCTAATGTCTATGATCAACATATCAAAGACATACTCTACTGTACTGCAGTGAGCAGTATGGGGGTGTAATGTAGCTCTGGCTCTACACGTTTCATCTGCTCCATTGGTTTACATTCAACTGGAGTGCGGCACTAATGCAGTGCAGCCATGCAGTGCTCTGTTGTCGTGGGTACGAGGGAGAGATTTAGGTTTACTGTAATTAGGCTATAAATCAGTGGGCTGACTGAGCGGGGTTGTTACAGTAGAGATGACCTTAGGGTTGCAACAGAGGAGGTACAGGATCCATAGGGTCTTTATTGTCCCTAAGTGATGATGTCAGGGTTGGAACAGTGGAGATAGGAACCTAGTTACAGTATATACTTTAATTTATTAGATCATTAAAAGTAGTAGGCTGCTCTAGCTGGTACAGTTAGTGAACAGTGTTGAGAGTACGGTAGTGTCCCTTAGTGATGATGTCAGGGTTGGAACAGTGGAGATATGATTGTACCCTTAGTGATGATGTCAGGGTTGGAACAGTGGAGATATAATTGTACGCTTAGTGATGATGTTAGGGTTGGAACAGTGGAGATAGGATTGTACCCTTAGTGATGATGTCAGGGTTGGAACAGTGGAGATATGATTGTACGCTTAGTGATGATGTTAGGGTTGGAACAGTGGATATATGATTGTACCCTTAGTGATGATGTCAGGGTTGGAGCAGTGGAGATAGGATTATACCCTTAGTGATGATGTCAAGGTTGGAACAGTGGATATATGATTGTACCCTTAGTGATGATGTTGGGGTTGGAACAGTGGAGATAGGATTGTACCCTTAGTGATGATGTCGGGGTTGGAACAGTGGAGATATGATTGTACCCTTAGTGATGATGTCGGGGTTGGAACAGTGGAGATAGGATTGTACTCTTAGTGATGATGTCAGGGTTGGAACAGTGGCGATAGGATTGTCCCGTTAGTGATGATGTCAGGGTTGGAACAGTGGCGATAGGATTGTACCCTTAGTGATGATGTCAGGGTTGGAACAGTGGCGATAGGATTGTCCCGTTAGTGATGATGTCAGGGTTGGAACAGTGGCGATAGGATTGTACCGTTAGTGATGATGTCAGGGTTGGAACAGTGGAGATAGGATTGTACCCTTAGTGATGATGTCAGGGTTGGAACAGTGGAGATAGGATTGTACCGTTAGTGATGATGTCAGGGTTGGAACAGTGGCGATAGGATTGTACCCTTAGTGATGATGTCAGGGTTGGAACAGTGGCGATAGGATTGTACCCTTAGTGATTATGTCAGGGTTGGAACAGTGGCGATAGGATTGTACCCTTAGTGATGATGTCAGGGTTGGAACAGTGGAGATAGGATTGTACCCTTAGTGATTATGTCAGGGTTGGAACAGTGGAGATAGGATTGTACCCTTAGTGATGATGTCAGGGTTGGAACAGTGGAGATAGGATTGTACCCTTAGTGATGATGTCAGGGTTGGAACAGTGGCGATAGGATTGTACCGTTAGTGATGATGTCAGGGTTGGAACAGTGGCGATAGGATTGTACCCTTAGTGAGGATGTCAGGGTTGGCACAGTGGAGATAGGATTGTACCGTTAGTGATGATGTCAGGGTTGGAACAGTGGAGATAGGATTGTACCCTTAGTGATGATGTCAGGGTTGGAACAGTGGAGATAGGATTGTACCCTTAGTGATGATGTCAGGGTTGGAACAGTGGAGATAGGATTGTACCCTTAGTGATGATGTCAGGGTTGGAACAGTGGAGATAGGATTGTACCCTTAGTGATGATGTCAGGGTTGGAACAGTGGAGATAGGATGATAGTGTCCCTGAGTGATACTCTCACTAGGGTTCTTCTCTCCATCCTCTCTACAGTGAGAAAGGCTGACACACAGATCCACATTGTTGTTGAAAAGGAGAAGGACAGAGGGTGTTTTTACTTCCGCAGCTCTGGCTGCTGACTTTGAGCAGCTTTCTCTATGTGCAGTTGGACAGTGAAGCAATATTAGAACAGTTCATAGCCACCAGAAAAGGACATGTCCAGCAACTGAAAGTCAGTAGCCAGAGCACATCCTTCTATCACCTTGTTAGCACAGCAACCCAACCCCTTATTTTATTTTGAACCTTTATTTAACTAGGCAAGTCAGTTAAGAACAAATTCTTTACAATGACGGCCTACCCCGGCCAAACCAGGACGATGCTGGGCCAATTTTGCACCACCCTATGGGACTCCCAATCACGGCCAGATGTGATGCAGCCTGGATTCAAACCAGGTACTGTAGTGACACCTCTTGCATTTGGGAGCAGTGACTGAACACCATAGAATGTGACCTTCAAATGATCAAATGATCTCTGCTCATTACTTTCTGTGAAGCTCGTATTGCTTCCTTTTGAGAGCGAGTCAGAGATGCCCTTTGTGTTGACTCAGCTGGCAGAGATTCAGAGATGCCCGTCAAAATGCCTGCCTTCAGCAGAACAGAACAGAGAAGGGCAATCCCCATGGCAGTGCCACGGCAACGCAAACCATCCTTCTGCCCGGAGGTCCCAGTGAAGGTAGTAATCGCCATGGCAACAACAACCAGCGGATGGCTGACGAGGGTCAGCTGGAGTCTGCGTGTCTGGAGTGTCTCTTAGGAATGGATGGTTAGGCTGTGTAGTGTGTGTAGGACTGTGGGGGGATATACATGTTAGTCATAACAGCAGACATTGGCCAATAGAACTGGTATCTGTAGCTCATATGTGCAGAAGACGTGCACAAATATGCACACTCTGTCTCCCTTTCCTTCTTTTCCTTTTTACTCTAACAAACGTGCGGGTCAAACGTGCGGGTCAAACGTACAGGTCAGATGTACACACACTCACTTACACTCCTCTCTCTCTCTCTCTCTCTCAGCTCGTTAGTGTGCTCTGCGGGGAGCGTGTGTGATAAATTGATGTGTGAATTATGAATGAGATCAGACCATGAAGAGGAGCCAGCCACAACCAGCCAGTCCACCCACCAACCTGAAACCTGCTCAAAGAGCCATCAGTGCTACCACAGATTCCCATCTCCCTCAGTGTGTGTCTGTGTGTAGGGACGATTGTGTGTGTGTTTTACTGTGTATTGTCAGCTATATAAACCATAATCCTCTCTGTTGTTTTCCCCTGAAACTCTTTCCTGCATCAAAGGAATTGAAGCTCATATACTGTAGAGTCTCATCAACTAGTTGACTGGTTTATATCCCATAACCCCTCCAGGTCCTGTCTTTATATCCCATAAACCCTCCAGGTCCTGTCTTTATATCCCATAACCCCTCCATGTCCTGTCTTTATATCCCATAACCCTTCCAGGTCCTGTCTTTATATCCCATAACCCTTCCAGGTCCTGTCTTTATATCCCATAACCCTTCCAGGTCCTGTCTTTATATCCCATAACCCCTCCAGGTCCTGTCTTTATATCCCATAACCCTTCCAGGTCCTGTCTTTATATCCCATAACCCTCCAGGTCCTGTCTTTATATCCCATAACCCTCCAGGTCCTGTCTTTATATCCCATAAACCATCCAGGTCCTGTCTTTATATCCCATAAACCATCCAGGTTCTGTCTTTATATCCCATAAACCCTCCAGGTCCTGTCTTTATATCCCATAAACCCTCCAGGTCCTGTCTTTATATCCCATAAACCCTCCAGGTCCTGTCTTTATATCCCATAACCCCTCCAGGTCCTGTCTTTATATCCCATAACCCTTCCAGGTCCTGTCTTTATATCCCATAACCCTTCCAGGTCCTGTCTTTATATCCCATAAACCCTCCAGGTCCTGTCTTTATATCCCATAAACCCTCCAGGTCCTGTCTTTATATCCCATAACCCCTCCAGGTCCTGTCTTTATATCCCATAAACTCTCCAGGTCCTGTCTTTATATCCCATAAACCCTCCAGGTCCTGTCTTTATATCCCATAACCCTTCCAGGTCCTGTCTTTATATCCCATAACCCTTCCAGGTCCTGTCTTTATATCCCATAACCCTCCAGGTCCTGTCTTTATATCCCATAACCCTCCAGGTCCTGTCTTTATATCCCATAACCCCTCCAGGTCCTGTCTTTATATCCCATAACCCTTCCAGGTCCTGTCTTTATATCCCATAACCCTCCAGGTCCTGTCTTTATATCCCATAACCCCTCCAGGTCCTGTCTTTATATCCCATAAACCCTCCAGGTCCTGTCTTTATATCCCATAAACCCTCCAGGGCCTGTCTTTATATCCCATAACCCCTCCAGGTCCTGTCTTTATATCCCATAACCCCTCCAGGTCCTGTCTTTATATCCCATAAACCCTCCAGGTCCTGTCTTTATATCCCATAAACCCTCCAGGTCCTGTCTTTATATCCCATAAACCCTCCAGGTCCTGTCTTTATATCCCATAAACCCTCCAGGTCCTGTCTTTATATCCCATAACCCCTCCAGGTCCTGTCTTTATATCCCATAAACCCTCCAGGTCCTGTCTTTATATCCCATAACCCTTCCAGGTCCTGTCTTTATATCCCATAACCCCTCCAGGTCCTGTCTTTATATCCCATAACCCCTCCAGGTCCTGTCTTTATATCCCATAAACCCTCCAGGTCCTGTCTTTATATCCCATAACCCTTCAGGTCCTGTCTTTATATCCCATAACCCCTCCAGGTCCTGTCTTTATATCCCATAACCCCTCTAGGCCCTGTCTTTATATCCTATAACCCTCCAGGTCCTGTCTTTATATCCCATAACCCTCCAGGTCCTGTCTTTATATCCCATAACCCCTCCAGGTCCTGTCTTTATATCCCATAACCCTTCCAGGTCCTGTCTTTATATCCCATAACCCTCCAGGTCCTGTCTTTATATCCCATAACCCCTCCAGGTCCTGTCTTTATATCCCATAACCCCTCCAGGTCCTGTCTTTATATCCCATAAACCCTCCAGGTCCTGTCTTTATATCCCATAACCCCTCCAGGTCCTGTCTTTATATCCCATAACCCCTCCAGGTCCTGTCTTTATATCCCATAAACCCTCCAGGTCCTGTCTTTATATCCCATAAACCCTCCAGGTCCTGTCTTTATATCCCATAAACCCTCCAGGTCCTGTCTTTATATCCCATAAACCCTCCAGGTCCTGTCTTTATATCCCATAACCCCTCCAGGTCCTGTCTTTATATCCCATAAACCCTCCAGGTCCTGTCTTTATATCCCATAACCCTTCCAGGTCCTGTCTTTATATCCCATAACCCCTCCAGGTCCTGGTTTATATCCCATAACCCCTCCAGGTCCTGTCTTTATATCCCATAAACCCTCCAGGTCCTGTCTTTATATCCCATAACCCTCCAGGTCATGTCTTTATATCCCATAACCCCTCCAGGTCCTGTCTTTATATCCCATAACCCTCCAGGTCATGTCTTTATATCCCATAACCCTTCCAGGCCCTGTCTTTATATCCCATAACCCTCCAGGTCCTGTCTTTATATCCCATAACCCTCCAGGTCCTGTCTTTATATCCCATAACCCCTCCAGGTCCTGTCTTTATATCCCATAACCCCTCCAGGTCCTGTCTTTATATCCCATAACCCTTCCTAGGCCCTGTCTTTATATCCCATATCCCTACCAGGTCCTGTCTTTATATCCCATAACCCTCCAGGTCCTGTCTTTACATCACATAAACTCTCCAGGCTCCTAGTCTTTACATCCCATAACCTCTCCCAGGCTCATGGTCTCCTATATCCTATCTCTTCTTCCAGGCCCTGGTCTCCATACCTCCATAACCTCTACCAGGCTCCTGGTCTTCACATCCATAACCTCTACCAGGTCGCTGGTCTCCTCCATCACATCCTCCTCTCCCAGGTCGCTGGTCTCCATCCTCCTCCTAACCTCTCCCAGGCTCATGGTCTCCATACCTCATATCCTCTACCAGGCTCCTGGTCTCCATCCTCCTCATATCCTCTACCAGGTCTCTGGTCTCCATATCCATAAACCTCTACCAGGCTCTGGTCTCCTCAAACTCCTCTACCATGGCTCTGGTCTCACATCAGCTGACCTCTCACCAGTGCTCTACGGGCACCCTGCCTACCTCCTCCTCTCCGCAGGCAATGCTGGTCTCCTCCTCCTCCTCCTCTACCAGGGCTACATAGGTAAACTCCAGGTCCTGCCATCCTCCTCCTCCTAACCTCTACCAGGCTCCTGGTCATCCTCCTCCATAAACCTCTTCCGGTCCTCCTACCAGGCTCTGGTCTCCTCCTCCTCTTCCTCTACCAGGCTCTGGTCTCCTCCTCCTCTACCAGGCTCTGGTCTCCTCCTCCTCCTCCTCCTCTCCCAGGCTCTGGTTTCCTCCTCCTCCTCCTCTCCCAGGCTTTGGTCTCCTCCTCCTCCTCCTCCTCCTCCTCCTCCTCTCCCAGGCTCTGGTCTCCTCCTCCTCCTCCTCCTCCCCAGGCTCTGGTCTCCTCCTCCTCCTCCTCTACCAGGCTCTGGTCTCCTCCTCCTCCTCCTCTCCCAGGCTCTGGTCTCCTCCTCCCCCTCCTCTACCAGGCTCTGGTCTCCTCCTCCTCCTCTCCCAGGCTTTGGTCTCTGGCTCTCTAATAACTGCTCACTGCTTCTGTTGCCTCAAGTTTCCACAGTCCTAGTGCTCCCAGGACACGGGTGTGTGTATGTGTGTGTGTGTGTGTGTGTGTGTGTGTGTGTGTGTGTGTGTGTGTGTGTGTGTGTGTGTGTGTGTGTGTGTGTGTGTGTGTGTGTGTGTGTGTGTGTGTGTGTGTGTGTGTGTGTGTGTGTGTGTGTGTGTGTGTGTGTGCATCTCTCTCCTCTCTATTCCCCCAAATCCCTTTGAAAATGCCAGGCATTTCTTCTTTGATGTAATTTAGCTGTATCCATCTTATCTGGCCATTGTAATGTTTGTTTCCGGCATGCTCGCCTGTCCTCCATCGCCAGATTGAATTATCCAATCACGTCCGCTGGTTTTTAAAGGGACAGTCAATACAACTGTGAACAGATCTTAAGGACCCCCTATCACTCTGATGGGAAATGTAAGTCGACCGTCTCAACCGTCCTCTGCCAGTGACTCAATGTGACTGAGGTTTGTGTCTTTGCCATGGAAACAGGCATGCACACGTGTGCAGTTAAACACACACACACACACACACAATCTCTATCACTCTATATATGCATGTATGGACAGTGGACACGCACATTATGCACTCACACACACTCTTCTGCATTCTCATCTCTGAGGGATTTGCAGTCTAAGGGCTTTCAAAAGGGTTTGTGTGGGGACACGGATGAGGTGAGAGGAGCTTACAGTACCGTGTAGAGAGTGACGGCGTTAGATCACACACACTCTCACCAAGCCAAGTAGAGCTGATGCCGTGTAGTGTTCAATAAGAGCAGTATATTAGCATCCCTGTTATTACCGCTTTAGCTAATCAGGCAGAGCTAAACAGTACCAGGGGAGCAACAAGCAACGCCTTGACGTACATACATTTTAATAATCCACCCACATGAAGACGCTTCTCGGGATGAGATAGGAAAGAGGGAGGGACGGGAAGGAGGGAGGAAGGGCAGGCTGTGGCCACAAAACGCTGAGCGAGCAGAGGTGTGGTCCAGTACTCGTAGGGGAGGAGAGGAGCCAGAAAGTGTTGTTGATGGGATGCATCACTGTTTACCGGCAACAGCAAAATAAAAAGCTGATTCAGTAAAATTGATAAATGGAGCCCTAAGACACAAGCAGTGTCCCAAATGCCACCCTATTCACTATGTAGTGATGTGTCCCAAATGGCACCCTATTCACTATGTAGTGCTGTGTACCTAATGACACCCTATTCACTATGTAGTGATGTGTCCCTAATGGCACCCTATTCACTATGTAGTGCTGTGTCCCTAATGGCACCCTATTCACTATGTAGTGTTGTATCCCAAATGACATCCTATTCACTATGTAGTGCTGTGTCCCTAATGGCACCCTATTCACTATGTAGTGTTGTATCCCAAATGACACCCTATTCACTATGTAGGTCTGTGTCCCTAATGGCACCCTATTCACTATGTAGTGCACTAACCACTGACCATGTCCCATAGGGCTCTCAAAAGTAGGGTACCATAACGTGAATAGGATACCATTTGGGACACACACAAACTAGAAGTTTTGGGTCCTTTCCATCTCAATTTCCTCTGGAACAAATCAAACCTCATTTAATGGCTTCTAAAATGCCCTGTAGAAAAAATTGTTTAAGTTTTATGTTTTATTAATGGAATCTTGATTGATTTCCTGACCTGGGTTGAGTGAGGCTGAATGTGATGTGTAGTCCAAACTCTTAAGGCCTGTTGAAGGTTTTTCCTTTTAGATCATAGTGACCGCACACACACACACACACACACACACACACACACACACACACACACACACACACACACACACACACACACACACTAACACGTGCACACACACACTAACACGTGCACACACACACAGACATTGACCTGAGGAAAAAGAAAGACGGGGGTGCAGGAAAGAAGAAAGTTAAAGATGTTGGAGTAATGTCAACAGGGGCCATTGGAGACAGAGAGGGAGAGAGATTGACTGTGAGGAAAAATAAAGATATGTAGGAAGAAAGGGAGAGTTAAAGATTTTGGAGGATATTGTCATCTGAAAAACCCATGATAACCACATGGAATAAGACACAGAGAGATGAGGGGCAGGGAGAGAGAAAGAGATTAAACGAGAGAAGAAAGAAAGATGGTGCATACAGAGGAAAGGAGAGAGAGAGAGAGTTAAAGATTTGGTAATGATCTCAACTGGGGATAATGTTGATTTGGTAATGATCTCAACTGGGGTTATTGTTGATTTGGTAATGCTCTGAACTGGGGATATTGTTGATTTGGTAATGATCTCAACTGGGAATATTGTTGATTTGGTAATGATCTCACCTGGGGATATTGTTGATTTGGTAATGATCTCACCTGGGGATATTGTTGATTTGGTAATGATCTCAACTGGGGATAATGTTGATTTGGTAATGCTCTCAACTGGGGATATTGTTGATTTGGTAATGCTCTCAACTGGGGATATTGTTGATTTGGTAATGATCTCAACTGGGGATATTGTTGATTTGAAATTCCCCTGATATATAAGGAGAGAAGGATCGAAAGAGAGGGGGAGGAGGACAGAGGTATGGACAGGAAGAGGTGGAGAGAGATTTACTGAGAGGAGAAAGAATGATGAGGTGAAGAGAGGAAGGTGAGGTAAAGATTTTGGATGATGTCAACTGAGGATGATATTTATTGAAAGGCCCATGACAGATGAAGGAGAGAGGGATAGAGAGATGGAATAGGACATGGTAAGAGGTGGAGAACGATTTAGAGAGCGAGAGATTGATAGAGAGTAGAGGGAAATATATTGCAGGAAGGAGAGCGGCAGAGCTAAAGATTTTGGAATGATGTCAACTGCAGCCATTGTTTCTATAATCACTAGAGAGAGGTATATCAGAGAAGGAATCAGACAGGGATCGAGAGGTGGAGAGAGGCAGAAAGTGGGATAGGACAAAGAGAGGAGAGGGAGAGTTAAAGATTTTGGAATGATGTCAACTTGGGCCATTGTTGTTTGGAAGAGCGATGATGGCTAGGGAGCGACGCCAGCAACTTGGTCAGAACAGAGATCGTAGCTGGCAGGAATGGCCTGCAACTTCAATGCACTGTCCAAATATGGCTGTGTTTGCTACAATTCTGACCATGGCTCATTCTAAATCTGACTTTCCTCAGTTCCTCGCATCCTCTCTCCTCGTCAAAAATCACATTGTAGGAGGTCCAAGGTCCTTCCCTCGGGTCCTCTTCTCCAATGCATTTTGATAAGTAGACCAGAGAGAAAAAGGCAGTGAGGATCAAGGGAAGATGTATTGGGAAAGAGCCCTGTGTACTAGATGGAGAGAATGAGAGCAGGAGCGATGGTCAGGGAGAGAGAGGAGGAGAGCAGAAGGAGGATAAGCTCAGTGAAGTCCACAGCCTGTTTGTCTGTGACCACAGCGTGTGTTTGTGAAGTGGTTTTTAAACAGAGCTGTCCCAGTTTACGCTAGAGAGCTCCAGCATCCCCAGTCTCTCTGTGGTGTTTAGTAAACAAATACACTGACAAGACCCAGCTGGTGGTTTGGTGTTCTGTTACTTCACTGAGTGGAAACATCAGGAGACTAGTTGCATCAGGAGACTAGTTGCATCGGGAGACTAATTGCATCGGGAGACTAGTTGCATCGGGAGACTAGTTGCATCGGGAGGCTAGTTGCATCGGGAGACTAGTTGCATCGGGAGACGAATTGCATCGGGAGACTAGTTGCATCGGGAGACTAGTTGCATCGGGAGACTAGTTGCATCGGGAGGCTAGTTGCATCGGGAGGCTAGTTGCATCGGGAGGCAGGCTAGTTGCATCGGGAGGCAGGCTAGTTGCATCGGGATGCAGGCTAGTTGCATCGGGATGCAGGCTAGTTGCATCGGGATGCAGGCTAGTTGCATCGGGAGGCTAGTTGCATCAGGAGCACAGCAGCCTCCTAATGTGGATGTGGTTCCAGCCACTTGGAGTCATTGAGGTTCACAAACCCTGAACGATGGACTCGCTGTCAAATCTGTTCGCTGTGTGTGTGCGCGTGTGCTTGTGTGTGTGTGTGTGTGTGCGTGTGTCTGCGCGCGCGCGTGCGTTTGGCCCCATTTTGACAAGGAGAGAGGATGCAAGAAAGTGGGCTCCTATCTCTGTCTTCACCTCTATGTAATCACACACACGCACGCTCCTATCTCTGTCTTCACCTCTACGTCATCGCGGTGAAGACAGAGATAGGAGCCCACTTTCTTGCATCCTCTCTCCTTGCCAAAATGCATTGGTGAAAAAGGCCTGAGGTGAGGCACCATGGACCTTCTCACATAAGGTTGGAATGGAAGTGAGGACAGAGGATGCAAGGAATCAGGAAAGATGAGTGTGTCCCTGGCTGAGAACCACACACACACACACACACACACACACACACACACACACACACACACACACACACACACACACACACACACACACACACACACACACACACAGGATAGTGTATAACTCTGCTGGTGCTCCCATGAAAAATGTATAAACCTCTTGTAACTCCTCTTGGCCGCCAGATTATGACAAAACAAAGGAAATTAATTCCTATCTAAAACATAGAGAGCCTAAAGTACAGTATATGGAGAACAGTTATATATATATATAATATACAGTGGGGAGAACAAGTATTTGATACACTGACAATTTTGCAGGTTTTCCTACTTACAAAGCATGTAGAGGTCTGTAATTTTTATCATACGTACACTTCAACTGTGAGAGAAGGAATCTAAAACAAAAATCCAGAAAATCACATTGTATGATTTTTTATTAATTAATTTGCATTTTATTGCATGACATAAGTATTTGATACATCAGAAAAGCAGAACTGAATATTTGGTACAGAAACCTTAGTTTGCAATTACAGAGATCATACGTTTCCTGTAGTTCTTGACCAGGTTTGCACACACTGCAGCAGGGATTTTGGCCCACTCCTCCATACAGACCTTCTCCAGATCCTTCAGGTTTCGGGGCTGTCGCTGGGCAATACGGACTTTCGGCTCCCTCCAAAGATTTTCTATTGGGTTCAGGTCTGGAGACTGGCTAGGCCACTCCAGGACCTTGAGATGCTTCTTACGGAGCCACTCCTTAGTTGCCCTGGCTGTGTGTTTCGGGTCGTTGTCATGCTGGAAGACCCAGCCACGACCCATCTTCAATGCTCTTACTGAGGGAAGGAGGTTGTTGGTCAAGATCTCGCGATACATGGCCCCATCCATCCTCCCTTCAATACGGTGCAGTCGTCCTGTCCCCTTTGCAGAAAAGCATCCCCAAAGAATGATGTTTCCACCTCCATGCTTCACGGTTGGGATGGTGTTCTTGGGGTTGTACTCATCCTTCTATTCCTCCAAACACGGCGAGTGGAGTTTAGAGCAAAAAGCTCTATTTTTGTCTCATCAGACCACATGACCTTCTCCCATTCCTCCTCTGGATCATCCAGATGGTCATTGGCAAACATCAGACGGGCCTGGACATGCGCTGGCTTGAGCAGGGGGACCTTGCGTGCGCTGCAGGATTTTAATCCATGACGGCGTAGTGTGTTACTAATGGTTTTCTTTGAGACTGTGGTCCCAGCTCTCTTCAGGTCATTGACCAGGTCCTGCCGTGTAGTTCTGGGCTGATCCCTCACATTCCTCATGATCATTGATGCCCCACGAGGTGAGATCTTGCATGGAGCCCCAGACCGAGGGTGATTGACCGTCATCTTGAACTTCTTCCATTTTCTAATAATTGTGCCAACAGTTGTTGCCTTCTCACCAAGCTGCTTGGCTATTGTCCTGTAGCCCATCCCAGCCTTGTACAGGTCTACAATTTATCCCTGATGTCCTTACACAGCTCTCTGGTCTTGGCCATTGTGGAGAGGTTGGAGTCTGTTTGATTGAGTGTGTGGACAGGTGTCTTTTATACAGGTAACGAGTTCAAACAGGTGCAGTTAATACAGGTAATGAGTGGAGAACAGGAGGGCTTCTTAAAGAAAAACTAACAGGTCTGTGAGAGCCGGAATTCTTACTGGTTGGTAGGTGATCAAATACTTATGTCATGCAATAAAATGCAAATTAATTACTTAAAAATCATACAATGTGATTTTCTGGATTTTTGTTTTAGATTCCGTCTCTCACAGTTGAAGTGTACCTATGATAAAAATGACAGACCTCTACATGCTTTGTAAGTAGGAAAACCTGCAAAATCGGCAGTGTATCAAATACTTGTTCTCCCCACTGTATAATATAATATAATATATATATATTGTCATTTTAGCAGACGCTCTTGTCCAGAGCGACTTACAGTAGCAATTAGGGTTAAGTGCCTTGCTCAAGGGCACATCGATTTTTCATATAGTCAGCTCGGGGATTTGAACTAGCAACGCTCTTATCCGCTAGGCTACCTGCCGACCCTTCATAGCCTACACCCCTTTCCCTTAGTCTTTCCCTCTCCTCTCCCTCTGCCTCTCCTCTCCTTCTGTATGGAGGAGTGGGCCAAAATCCCTGCTGCAGTGTGTGCAAACCTGGTCAAGAACTACAGGAAACGTATGATCTCTGTAATTGCAAACAAAGGTTTCTGTACCAAATATTAAGTTCTGCTTTTCTGATGTATCAAATACTTATGTCATGCAATAAAATGCAAATTAATTACTTAAAAATCATACAATGTGATTTTCTGGATTTTTGTTTTAGATTCCGTCTCTCACAGTTGAAGTGTACCTATGATACAAATTACAGACCTCTACATGCTTTGTAAGTAGGAAAACCTGCAAAATCGGCAGTGTATCAAATACTTGTTCTCCCCACTGTATATATCCATACACGCATGCATACATTTACACATATACACATACCTATATAGACATACTTTTTCAAAAGCCTTTTCAAAATCAGCTATGAAAACCAGGCCTGGTGTCCCCGATATTTCATAGTATTCTATTGTTTCCAGTACTTGTCTTATATTATCTCCAATGTATCGTCCATGTAAAAAACCTGTCTGTTTAGGATGAATAATATCTGACAATACTTTTTAAATTCTATGCGCCAAGCATTTTGCTAGGATTTTTGCATCACAACACTGAAGTGTCTCCAATTTTTAAATGGACTGGATCTTTATATATATGTTGCGTGTCTGATAATCTACCATTTATATAGGAGTGGTTAAAACATGCTAAAATAATGGTCCTTTGAGTATATCAAAAAAAGATTTGTATACTTCCACTGGTATGCCATCCAGCCCTGGAGTTTTCCCATCCTTAAAGGCCCCAATTGCATCAAGCAGTTCCTCCTCTGTAATTTGGCCTTCACATGAGTCTTTCTGTACAGATGTTAATTTTACATTATTATTAGGAAAAAAATCCATACAATTAGTTTCAGTTAGTGGAGATGGAGGAGCCTGAAACGAAAACATATTCTTAAAGTACTTTACTTCCTCTTTCAAAATATAATTTGGTGAATCATGCGTGACTCCATCATTTGTAACACGTTTTAATAATGGTAATGGTAGCATTGGAAGCATTAATAACATTAATAATGGTAGCATTTCTATATTGAAGATTGAAAAATAATTTGGTTGATTTTTTCCCCCCATATTCCATCCAGTACGCTTTATTTTTATAATATATTACACTGGATCTTTCTTGAATAAGTTCCTCCATTTCTTTTTGTTTTTCCTCTAACTTATTCTGTGCCTCTATGGTACCGTTTTTATTGCTATCTAACTGTACTGTTAGTCCTTCAATTTCCTTTGTTAATATGGACTCTTTTGATCTAAATTGCTTTTGTTTTATAGATGAGTACTGAATTGCATTGCCTCTAAAGGCACACTTAAAAGTGTCCCATACAATACGGGGATCTGCTGTACCTATGTTATGTCTGAAAAAGTCAGTTATAAATTATTCTATCCAAGTTCTAAATAATTTATCATCTAGTAGGCTTTGATTACATTTCCAATATCCTCGCCCACGTGGAAATTCTGTAAGAGTAATATATATGCCAATTATGTGATGATCCGACTGCATTCTGTCCCCTATCAACACTTTTTAAACTTTTGGTGCCAGAGAGAATGGCATAAGAAAGTAGTTAAGACGACTAGCTTGATTAAGCCTCCGCAATGTATATCTCACTAGGTCAGGGTATTTAAGTCTCCATACATCCACTAATTCCAATATATCCATGACATTCATGATTTCCTGTGGGTGATAGTTTGTAGTGTGATTTCCTTTCCGGTCCATAGAGTTATTTAAGACCGTATTAAAATCTCCCACCATAATAATAGAGTCTAGTGTTGCTTGTAGAGTTGATAAATTCTTATATATATTTTCAAAGAAGCTTGGATCATCATTATTCGGACCGTATAGGTTAATAAGCCATATCTGTTTATTGTCCAATAACATATTTAAAATAATCCATCTACCTTGAGGATCTGTGTCACGTTCCTGACCTGTTTTCTCTTGTTTTGTATGTGTTTATTGGTCAGGGCGTGAGTTTTGGGTGGGCAGTCTATGTTTTCTGTTTCTATGTTGGTTTTGGGTTGCCTGGTATGGCTCTCAATCAGAGGCAGATGTTTGAGGTTTCCTCTGATTGAGAGTCATATTAAGGTAGGTTGTTCTCACTGTTTGTTTGTGGGTGGTTGTCTCCTGTGTTTGTGTTTGTTTGCACCATACGGGACTGTTTCGTTCGTTCGTCGTTTTTGTTTGTAGTAAGTACTTGTTCATTCGTTCTTCGTGTTTCATGTAAGTTCGTGGTCCAAGTCTGTCTACATCGTTTGTTGTTTTGTTTAGTTGTCAAGTATAGTTCGTTTTGTCTTGTTAAATAAATTCATTATGTCAAATCACAAAGCTGCATTTTGGTTCGATCCCTGCTCCTCCTCTTCGGATGAAGAGGAGGAGGAACGCCGTTACAATCTGTTTGGACAATTTGCACATTTGGATCAAAATTATTGTTAATTAAAACCATCACCCCTTTTGAATTTCTTTGCCCATGGGAGAAATATATTTCGCCCCCCCAGTTCTTTTTCCACAAAACTTAATCTAGAACTGTTGAATGGATTTCCTGTAAACAATAGATATTTTATTCCTTCTCTTTTAGCCAGGTAAATACTGATCGTCTTTTCTTATTATCTGCTAGGCCATTACAATTGTAACTGGCTATACTTATTTCACCACTTACCATAATGAGACACAACTTTCAATTATTTTTATCAAAATATATGTTTGTAAATGTACCATTAAAAAGTAACATGATGATTGAGTGTCAATATAGCTGTACCATGAATCTGCCTCTGTTTATTACGGATGATCAAATCCGGAAAGAGCCGAGTCGTTTTGGTAAGTTTGCTAGCGGTTTTCGTGTACTGTCGACAGGTCTTTAGGCAGATGCCATTAAGCACGTCACCGCCTCTTTACCCACGTGGGTAAAACAAAGCACAAATTAAAAGTGCGTATCTCGGAGCATCGTAGCAGCATTAGGTGCAGGAACTCGACTTACCCAGTTGCGGCTCACTTTTTGGAAGCGAACCACTCGATTTCGTCCCTACGTTATATCGGCATCGAACATGTCACCCTCCCTAGGAGAGGCGGTGACCTCAACAAGTTATTGTTAAAACGAGAGGTTGCCTGGATCTTTAATTTAAAGATCCTTGCTCCCTTCGGTCTCAACGTAGACTTTGATCTGAAGCCATTCTTGTGATTATTGTGATTTTGCTGTTCATTGTTCATGTTTGTAGGCCTATGTAGCCAAATTGTATCTATCATTCATGTTTTTTGTATGTTCTTTTTTATATCTCAGGATTAACCAATGATATCAGGCCACACCTGGCCATGATTATAGATGTCTGTGTGTGACCTTTGACACTATATGAACTAGTGACCCACAGTGTTTGTCATTATACCCTGATGAAGACAGCTTGTCTGTCAACGTTGGATATTAGGTTATTAGAGTGTGCGGCTCTACTTTTCTTTTTCAAATGTAGGCCTCCAAGAACAGCTCAAATAAGCAAAGACAAATGACAGTCCATCATTACTTAAGATATGAAGGTTAGTCAATCTGGAAAATATTGAGAACTTTGAACGTTTCTTCAAGTGCGCTATGATGAAACCAGAAACCAGAGTTACCTCTGCTGCAGAGGATAAGTTCATTAGAGTTGCCAGCCTCAGAAATTGCAGCCCAAATCAATGCTTCACAGAGTTCAACGGTTGAGGGTGACGTCCTTCAGGGTCCTGGCAAAAGTTGGGATTGCTGCCTTGTAGAGGTGGACCTGGTCGTAAAGGCTGTTCAAGTCCAGGGTGGAGTGGTGGGCCAGGTAGACATTAGGTTTTGAGGCGCAGTCATGTGAAATGCTTGCATTCACCTGCTGTATGGTGGCAGGGTGAATGTTTTTTGGTGGTAGTGGGCTGGAGATAACCACTTGTGTGTTGGGGAAAGTGGAAGAAGCTTTTTCAATCACTTCCTTTCCTGCTGGGCCCTCAGGTCATTTATGCCCGTGTGAATTATGATGTGGCTGGGTGTCCCTAGTCTGTCCTCTGACAACAGCTCCAAGGCATGCCTAGTGTTTGGGCACCAGAGTTTAGCCACTTTGTGTTTGTGTCCCCCCCCTTCTCTTGAAGTCTTGCAACACTTAATGAGCCGGTCACCCAGACAGGTTGCCTTCTGTCCCTGGCCCACATGCTGTCTCCTTTTCTGTCACACACAGGATGTGCTTCCTGGGAACAGAGGGGGTCATTGGCAGGGGGTAGTGAGAGTCATCGTTGGTTGCTACTTGTGAAGCGTTGGCACTGCCAACTGGCATCCGAACACTTAGGGTTGAAAGCTAGTGGTACCACCTGTTCACCTGCCTGCCTGCTCTGTGCTCCTCTACCTGTCCTGTCTAAACCTGGCATGGAACCAGAGGCATCATGTCCATAGAGGGCACAATGGCACGTTTCCCCCTCAGATTTCTACAGTTTTTTAAATTTTTATCCAATGTTAAATGAATTACACAACTTTTAATTACCCACGTTTTATCAGAATTCTTTATAAAAAGATCAGTCAGGTGGCACACTGACTGGACCAGGCGAAGAGCCCCTCCTGCACGTGCAGTAGCCTGTTGTCAGTGGAGGGACACATACAGCGTTTCATTTGGTTTTACTGATGTAGCCTATTGATTCCTTCTGGATTAATAAATTAAACACAAATGTTTTGTTTCTCTGTAATACTAGCCGCCTAACAATTTTATGAAGTTGGCTTAGAAAAGCAAGCAATTACTAAATGTACTGAATTTAGCACAGATGCAGAGAAGCATATTTTGTTTCTTTAAAAGAATAACCACCAGTCAGGATGATACAGACGGCTCAAGAGGTATGCTTAGATATGCAGAAAAATTGTTGGTTTAAATGTAATCTGGCACCTTTTGATAATATCATGATATTTGTGTATTAATTATGATGCCATGATATGTGCCTGTATTGAGGATGCCTGTTACGATCCCATGTAGGGGAGAGTGGGGTAAGTTTAGCCATTTTTTACGTTCACCATCAATCTGTCAAGGGAAATATACAGTGTACTGAACAAAAATATAAACTCAACATGGAACAATTTCAAACATTTCAAAGTTACAGTCCATATAAGGAAATCAGTAAATTGAAATAAATTCCTTATTGAGTTGACATGACTGGGCAGGGGCACAGCCATGAGTGGGCCTGGGAGGGCATAGGCCTACCCACTGGGATGCCAGGCCCAGCCAATCAGAATGAGTTTATTACAGACAGAAATACTCCTCAGCAACCCCTCCCCTCTCCCCTCTGAGACGATCCCGCAGGTGTAGAAGCCAGATGTGGAGGTCCTGGGCTGCCGTGGTTACACGTGGTCTGCAGTTGTGAGGCCGGTTGGACGTACTGCCAAATTCTCTAAAACAATGTTGGAGGGGGCTTATGGTCGAAGAATTAACATTACATTCTCTGGCAACAGCCCTCGTGGACATTCTTGCAGTCAACATGCCAATTGCACGCTCCCTCAACTTGAGACATCTGTGGCATTGTGTTGTGTGACAAAACTGCACATTTTAGAGTGGCCTTTTATTGTCCCCAGGACAAGGTGCACCTGTAATGATCATGCTGTTTAATCAGCTTCTTGATATGCCACACCTGTCAGGTGGATGGATTATCTTGGCAAAGGAGAAATGCTCATTCACAGGGAAGTAAACAAATTTGTGAAAACATTTGAGAGAAATAAGCTTTTTGTGTTTATGGAACATTTCTGGGATCTTTTATTTCAGCTCATGAAACATGCGACCAATACTTTACATGTTGCATTTATAATTTTGTTCAGTGTAGTATTCTTTTTAACAAAGATATTTACATCACAATTGTTTTTTTGTCTTTTAATAATTTTAAGCTTCTTTTAACACAGGTTTATCACCTAACAAACACTTTAAAAAAAAGAATAGGTCCCTGTTACCTCGTATCCCAGCGATTATGCCTTGTATTATGCCTGGGAAGAAAACACTTCCATTATCTCAACCTGCCATTGGCTCACCTTATCCCATGGCCATTGGCTCAACTTACCCCAAGGCAAACATTTTGACTATATTATTATCCCACACAGCTACAGGGGTGCACTTTAATGCTAGTTTTATGACGTCATACTGAAGCTCATTGAGACCCCAACTGATGTATAGAACAATCTTCAAAGTATATACTTTGGTTTAGATACAAACATCATGAAACCTCTAAAATTATATATCAATTTTACTTGGTGAAAACTTGTTTACCATTTTTCCATGTGGTTTCTTCCTTCACAGACTCAATGAAATGATGACCTCTTCCTAAATATTTGGTCAAATTATTAATTGTGTGTATGGTTTCCTTGAAACAAAGGTGGCTTACCCCTTTGGCTCAACTTACCCCACTCTCCCCTACTGTGTCGTAATTTGAATGGAATATCCTAGGCATGTTAGCGCAGTAAATTGAGATGTGAGATTTACAACAGTCAGAATGACAACCTCTTGAATGTTTAGAATATAATTAGGCATAATGATAGATTGTTTTTGAAAAAATTCTAAATGATCATTCCTACTTTTCTTTCCCTTTGTTTAGAATAGTGATCTATCTAAGCGTAGAGTTTTCCAGTGATAGTGTCCAGTCTTTGTTACGGGAGAAGTTTGTGTTCCAGCTGGTTCTCGTTTCCTCTGGACTGTGGTAGTGTGAGAGGTCTTGTGTCTGAGTCACGACCAGATCTGTGTGTGTGTCACTGTCCAGTTTGTGTTCCAGGTTGTTCTCGTTTCCTCTGGACTGTGGTAGTGTGAGAGGTCTTGTGTCTGAGTCACGACCAGATCTGTGTGTGTGTCACTGTCCAGTGGGGTGTTCCAGGTTGTTCTCGTTTCCTCTGGACTGTGGTAGTGTGAGAGGTCTTGTGTCCGAGTCACGACCAGATCTGTGTGTGTGTCACTGTCCAGTGGGGTGTATGTGAATCCCTTTGTGTTGGTGTATCCAGACGGCTGTGGTGGATACAGAATTAAATTGAACACAGTACATTGTATCTGTATGGTGGTGGAAAGCTGCTGGGTGGACATGGAGAAACTCTCCACTCTGATCTCTCTCCATCGCCTGGAACCATCGCCAGGGTCAGGGACCACCATTGTCCCTTAAGCGTCAGAGATGGGATAAGAGGAGATGAGATGATAGGGGAGGGAGGGAAAAGGGACGGATGAGGGTGTTGTTTGTGTAAAGTGCTGCTCTCATGGCTGCTCTCAGCTCAGTTCAGGACAAAAGGGTTTGAGGGTTGGAGAGGGAGTTGATGTGTCACTGAGCTGAGCTCTCAGAGGGAAAGGTTATCTAGTAGTGGATCTAGCTATCAGATACTGCCATGCAGGAAACAGGTGATTCCTGGGCCCGTATTCTCAAAGCTTCTCTGAGTAGGGCTGATCTAGGATCATGTTCCCGCTGTACATGTAATCTCATTCATTTGTGATCTAAAATGCCAAACATATTCTATATAAGCACTTCTATCTGAGACTTTGTGAAAACGGATGGATGGACGAAATGGATAGCTGGACGGACACTGATAGACAAGGAGAGTGCTATTGATTTGGATTGATTTTTGATTAGACATCTCACAATATTATGGGTCACTTAAAGACAGCGACGGACAGAGAGAGAGAGACACACACACAACCAGTATGGATTGTGACACTTAGTCACATAGAGGTCTCATAATATTGTCCCCAGTGGTGTAGTATAGTAGACAACATGGCTTAACTGTACAGCTGCTTCCTCTCCAAATTGCCCTGTTGAACTGGCCAATGTATCTCTAGCAGACAGAACAGTTGAACTGGCCAATGTATCTCTAGCAGTCAGAACAGTTGAACTGGCCATTGTATCCCCAGCTAGCAGTCAGAACAGTTGAACTGGCCAATGTATCCCCAGCTAGCAGTCAGAACAGTTGAACTGGCCAATGTATCTCTAGCAGTCAGAACAGTTGAACTGGCCAATTTTTCTGTCAGACCACTAGAGGGGTTTTCCTATAGGATCCTGTCAGACCACTAGAGGGGTTTTCCTATAGGACCCTGTCAGACCACTAGAGGGGTTTTTCTATAGGACCCTGTCAGACCACTAGAGGGGTTTTCCTATAGGACCCTGTCAGACCACTAGAGGGGTTTTCCTATAGGACCCTGTCAGACCACTAGAGGGGTTTACCTATAGGACCCTGTCAGACCACTAGAGGGGATCCATGGTGAATTGGGTGACATAACCCAGTGACTGGAATGCTATTGATTCGTTAAATCACGTTGTGTATTGTATAGTAAACCACTAAGTTACTCTACAGATTCATTTAAAATTAAACATTGTTCAAAGTATTGCCCTCTCTTAAACAAGCCATACAAAGCTGGTAACAATTTCATTTTTTCCTCCAGAAAAGACAGAACAAATATGGTTAAACTCAAATATACTGATTGATAAAAAAAAATATATATATTTATGAATAAAAAAGGTATTATATTTATTAATTATCTTATGAATAGGAATGGTTATGTAATGTTACGTCACACATGCATGGGAAGGTTTGCTCAATCCAAAACTACAACCAACTGATTGCGGCAAGTGGAAGAGGTAAAAGGCAAGTGGAAGAGGTAAGAGGCAAGTGGAAGAGGTAAAAGGCTAGTGGAAGAGGGAAAAGGCTAGTGGAAGAGGGAAAAGGCTAGTGGAAGAGGGAAAAGGCTAGTGGAAGAGGGAAAAGGCTAGTGGAAGAGGGAAAAGGCTAGTGGAAGAGGGAAAAGGCTAGTGGAAGAGGGAAAAGGCTAGTGGAAGAGGGAAAAGGCTAGTGGAAGAGGGAAAAGGCTAGTGGAAGAGGGAAAGGGCACGTGGAAGAGGGAAAGGGCACGTGGAAGAGGGAAGAGGCACGTGGAAGAGGGAAGAGGCACGTGGAAGAGGGAAGAGGCAAGTGGAAGAGGCAAGTGGAAGAGGGAAGAGGCAAGTGGAAGAGGGAAGAGGCTAGTGGAAGAGGGAAGAGGCTAGTGGAAGAGGGAACAGGCTAGTGGAAGAGGGAACAGGCTAGTGGAAGAGGGAACAGGCTAGTGGAAGAGGGAAAAGGCTAGTGGAAGAGGGAAAAGGCTAGTGGAAGAGGGAAGAGGCTAGTGGAAGAGGCTAGTGGAAGAGGGAAGAGGCTAGTGGAAGAGGGAAGAGGCTAGTGGAAGAGGGAAGAGGCTAGTGGAAGAGGGAAGAGGCTAGTGGAAGAGGGAAGAGGCTAGTGGAAGAGGGAAGAGGCTAGTGGAAGAGGGAAGAGGCTAGTGGAAAAGGGAAGAGGCTAGTGGAAGAGGGAAGAGGCTAGTGGAAGAAGGAAGAGGCTAGTGGAAGAGGGAAAAGGTAGGAAACTTGTTTGTCTGATATACATATTAAAGACAAAAATTGTCTGAAAAAGAATGAACTGCTACAAAAAACAACACTTGATTCAACACTTGGAGTTTTTCAATTTAAATTATTATATAAAATTCTTGCCACCCCCTGAATGTTAAATACACTGAAAAAAAATATAAACACAACAATTTCAAAGATTTTACTGAGAATCAGTAAATTCAGTCAATTGAGAATCAGTAAAATAGGTAAATTGAAATAAATAAATTAGGCCACAATCTATTGATTTCACATGACTGGGAATACAGATATGCTTATGTTGGTCACAGATACCTTCCAAAAAAAGTTGTGGATCAGAAAACCAGTCAGTATCTGGTGTGACCACCATTTGCCTCATGCAGCGCGACACATCTCCTTCGCATAGAGTTGATCAGGCTGTTGATTGTGTCGTGTAGAATGTTGTCCCACTCCTTTTCAAATCACATTTTATTTGTCACATACCCATGGTTAGTAGATGTTAATGCGAGTGTAGCGAAATGCTTGTGCTTCTAGTTCTGACAGTGCAGTAATATCTAACAAGTAATCTAACAATTCCCCAACAACTACCTAATACACACAAATCTAAAGTGGTGAATGAGAATATGTACATGTAAGTAAATGGATGAGCGATGGCCGTGAGGCATAGGCAAGGTGCAATAGATGGTATAAAATACAGTATATACATGTGATATGAGTAATGTAAGATATGTAAACATTATTAAAGTGGCATTATTTAGAGTGCATTGTATAAAATGATTAGTGATCCATTTATTAAAGTAGCCAGTGATTTGGTCTCAATGTAGGCAGCAGCCTCTCTGAGTTAGTGATTGCTGTTTAGCAGGCTGATGGCCTTGATGATCTTTTTAGCCTTCCTGTGACATCGGGTGCTGTAGGTGTTGAGGGTCAGCGAAGTGGATATGTTGTTTCCTATCTTCACCACCTGGGGGCGGCCCGTCAGAAAGTCCAGCGCCCAATTGCACAGGGCGGGGTTGAAACCCAGGGCCTCCAGCTTGAGGATGAGCTTGGAGGGTACTATGGTGTTGAATGCTAAGCTGTAGTCAATGAACAGCATTCTTACATGGATATTCCTTTTGTCCAGATGGGATAGAGCAGTGTGCAGTGGGATGGCGATTTCGTCGTCTGTGGACCTGTTGGGGCGGTATGCAAACTGAAGTGGGTCTAGGGTGGCCGGTAAGGTGGAGGTGATATGATCCGTGATTTGTCTCTCAAAGCACTTCATGATGACAGAAGTGAGTGCTACGGGGCAGGAGTCATTTAGTTCAGTTATCTTTGCCTTCTTGGGTACAGGAACAATGGTAGCCATCTTGAAGCATGTGGGGACAACAGACTGGGATAGGGAGCGATTAAATATGTCCGTAAACATATTCAATGTTGTTCTCTGAGGCTGACCGGAACATATTCCAGTCCACATGATCAAAACAATCTTGAAGCGTGGCTTCCGATTGGTTGGACCAGCGTTGAATGGTTCTCGTCACTGGTACATCCCATTTGAGTTTCTGCCTATAAGACGGAAGGAGCAACATGGCGTCGTGGTCGGATTTGCCGAAGGGAGGGCCAGTGAAGTTCATATGGTCCAGTGAAGTTCCCTGATGGTCATCTTGGTGTCTGCTTGAGGGGGAATGTACACAGCTGTAACTCTTTCAGAAACGAAAATTTACCTGATTTCAACGTCCAGAAAATACATATTTTCAACATCAAGAAAATTCATATTTTCAACTTTCAGAACCGAAAATGTATCTGATTTGCAGTCAGGTCAAGAGCCTGGTGAGGACGATGAGCATGCAGATGAGCTTCCCTGAAACAGAAATTCTTTGGTTGTGCAAACCCACAGTTTCATTAGCTGTCCGAGTGGCTGGTCTCAGATAATCCCGCAGGTGAAGAAGCCGGATGTGATGGTCCTGGGCTGGCGTGAGTGTGAGAGAAATAAAGTGTGAGGTTAATCTGTCCAATGGGGCGGACTCTTACTGAAATGAAAGTATGGGTTGCCACGGATACTAAGAGGCCTGACAAACGATGTCCCTTTATGTTGCTCTTTATGTTGGTCTAATGATTAGCCAGGGCTATGCATTCGTTTTCCCTTTGTTTTTCTGACTGGTAGACAGGCAGGCTGCAGAAAAGGGGCAGGTTTGGGCAACAGATTGTAGTGCTTTGAATGTCCTCTTGCTTATCATTTTCATGCCTGGCATTTCTCTCTCTGTGTCTCTCTCTCTGTGTCTCTCTCTCTCTGTCTCTCTCTCTCTCTCTCTCTCTCTCTCTCTCTCTCTCTCTCTGTGTCTCTCTCTCTCTCTCTCTCTCTCTCTCTCTCTCTCTCTCTCTCTCTGTGTCTCTCTCTCTCTGTGTCTCTCTCTCTCTGTGTCTCTCTCTCTCTGTGTCTCTCTCTCTCTGTGTCTCTCTCTCTCTGTGTCTCTCTCTCTGTGTCCCCAGCGTTGGTTGTTTTTCCTTTGAAAAGAGGGTGTAAAGAGGGATAGAAGGACAGTATGAAAAGGAAATGAAGATGAATAAAAAGCTACCTTGGCTGATGACTCATAGAAATAGAAGATAACTCTATTTACACACTCTGAGGGAACAAACTTTAGGAACACCTTCCTAATATTGTGTTGCACCCCCTTTTCCCCTCAGAACGGTCTCAATTCGTCAGGGCATAGACTCTACAAGGATGTTGAAAGCGTTCCACAGGGATGCTGGCCACAGGAGGTTGGTGGCACTTTAATTGGGGAGGACGAGCTCATAGTAATAGCTAGAGGGAATACGTGGAATGGTATCAAACACATGATGCCATTCCATTCGTTCTGTTCCAGCCATTATTATGAGCCGTCCTCCCCTCAGTAGCCTCCACTGATGCGGCCCCATGTTGACTCCAATGTTGGCTGGAAGTCCTTTGGGTGGTGGACCATTCTTGATACACACGGGAAACTGTTGAGCGTGAAAAACCCAGCAGCGTTGCAGTTCTTGACACTCAAACCGGTACGCCTGGCATCTACTACCATACCCCATTTAAAGGCACTTAAGTCTTTTTTCTTGCCCGTTCACCCTCAATGGCACACATACCCAATCCATGTCTCAATTGCCTCAAGGATTAACAATAAATGTTTAACCTGTCTCTTCATCTACATTGATTTGAAGTAGATTTAACAGGTGAAATCAATAAGAAGTAATATGTAATTGAAAGAGCTGTTGTTCCTAATGTTTTATACACTGTGTATGTCTCTATGGTGTCACTTCTGATATCTGGCACACTTTCATGCAAATCTAGCTCACAGTCCCATCACACACCTTTAGTTTTAACGCACCCTCTGGATCTGTGTGTGATGGTACACACCTGCAGCTGCTCTGTAGTCTGGCCTTGTGCTATTGTATATAGGGACAGCCAGATATAGACCCCTCTCTCTCTCTTCCTCTACTTTTCTCTCTCTCTCTACCTCTCTCTTGCTCTCTATCTCGCTCTCTCTACCCACCTCTCTCTTTTCCCTTACCCTACTTCTCCCCGTCTCTACCTTCCCCCTTTCTGTTAATTCTCTCTGTCTTTTATCCTCTGTTTGTCTTTGTTGCTATATGAACTATACGTCACATTTTTATTCTGTTTCATACTCTACTCTCGCCCTTTCTGTCTACATCGTTCAGTCACACTCTTTTCTTATTTCTCTCTTTCTACCGTTCTCTTTCCATTTATTTCTCTCTCTCTTCCCCTCTCGTTCTCTTCTTTCTCAAGCTTCCATCATATCTCACTTCTCTGTTAAAGTATAACAATATGGGGCACCTAACCCACTCACAGGGTTGGTTAACTCTTGATGTCCCTCATGTCTCTACCAACCAATCAGCCTTTAGTTTTAATGCCCCTCCCCCCTGTGTTTAGAATAATTTTAAAAAACGAATTAAATCTTGAACTAATTGTGCCAATGGGGCAGTTTAGAACACTGATGAGGGATAAATTCACTGAGGTTTTCAAGTGTTTTGGTTGATTGTGGTGGGTTATTAGTGTTTTGGAGATGTGGTGGGTTATTAGTATTGAGATGTGGTGGGTTATTAGTGTTGAGATGTGGTGGGTTATTAGTATTGAGATGTGGTGGATTATTAGTGTTGAGATGTGGTGGGTTATTAGTGTTGAGATGTGGTGGGTTATTAGTGTTGTAGAGATGTGGTGGGTTATTAGTGTTGAGATGTGGTGGGTTATTAGTATTGTGGAGATGTGGTGGGTTATTAGTATTGAGATGTGGTGGGTTATTAGTGTTGAGATGTGGTGGGTTATTAGTGTTGAGATGTGGTGGGTTATTAGTGTTGTTGAGATGTGGTGGGTTATTAGTGTTGTTGAGATGTGGTAGGTTATTAGTGTTGTTGAGATGTGGTGGGTTATAAGTGTTGTTGAGATGTGGTGGGTTATTAGTGTTGTTGAGATGTGATGGGTTATTAGTGTTGTGGAGATGTGGTGGGTTATTAGTGTTGTGGAGATGTGGTGGGTTATAAGTGTTGTTGAGATGTGGTGGGTTATTAGTGTTGAGATGTGGTGGGTTATTAGTGTTGTTGAGATGTGGTGGGTTATAAGTGTTGTTGAGATGTGGTGGGTTATTAGTGATGTTGAGATGTGGTGGGTTATTAGTGTTGTTGAGATGTGATGGGTTATTAGTGTTGTGGAGATGTGGTGGGTTATTAGTGTTGTGGAGATGTGGTGGGTTATTAGTGTTGTTGAGATGTGGTGGGTTATTGGTGTTGAGATGTGGTGGGTTATTAGTGTTGAGATGTGGTGTGTTATTAGTGTTGTTGAGATGTGGTGGGTTATAAGTGTTGTTGAGATGTGGTGGGTTATTAGTGATGTGGTGGGTTATTAGTGTTGTTGAGATGTGGTGGGTTATTAGTGTTGTGGAGATGTGGTGGGTTATTAGTGTTGTGGAGATGTGGTGGGTTATTAGTGTTGTTGAGATGTGGTGGGTTATTAGTGTTGTTGAGATGTGGTGGGTTATTAGTGTTGTTGAGATGTGGTGGGTTATTAGTGTTGTTGAGATGTGGTGGGTTATTAGTGTTGTTGAGATGTGGTGGGTTATAAGTGTTGTGGAGATGTGGTGGGTTATTAGTGTTGTTGAGATGTGGTGGGTTATTAGTGTTGTTGAGATGTGGTGGGTTATTAGTGTTGTTGAGATGTGGTGGGTTATAAGTGTTGTGGAGATGTGGTGGGTTATAAGTGTTGTTGAGATGTGGTGGGTTATTAGTGTTGTTGAGATGTGGTGGGTTATTAGTGTTGTGGAGATGTGGTGGGTTATTAGCGTTGTGGAGATGTGGTGGGTTATTAGTGTTGTGGAGATGTGGTGGGTTATTAGTGTTGTGGAGATGTGGTGGGTTATTAGTGTTGTGGAGATGTGGTGGGTTATTAGTGTTGTTGAGATGTGGTGGGTTATTAGTGATGTGGTGGGTTATTAGTGTTGTGGAGATGTGGTGGGTTATTAGTATTGTTGAGATGTGGTGGGTTATTAGTGTTGTTGAGATGTGGTGGGTTATTAGTGTTGTGGAGATGTGGTGGGTTATTAGTATTGTTGAGATGTGGTGGGTTATTAGTGTTGTGGAGATGTGGTGGGTTATTAGTGTTGTGGAGATGTGGTGGGTTATTAGTGTTGTGGAGATGTGGTGGGTTATTAGTGTTGTGGAGATGTGGTGGGTTATTCGTGTTGTGGATATGTGGTGGGTTATTCGTGTTGTTGAGATGTGGGTTATTAGTGTTGTTGAGATGTGGTGGGTTATTAGTGTTTTGGTTGATTGTGGTGGGTTATTAGTGTTTTGGTTGAATGTGGTGGGTTATTAGTGCTTTGGTTGATTGTGGTGGGTTACTAGTGTTGTTTAGATTTGGTGGGTTTTTAGTGCTTTGGTTGATTGTGGTGGGTTATTAGTGTTGTTGAGATGTGGTGGGTTATTAGTGCTTTGGTTGATTGTGGTGGGTTATTAGTGTTGTTGAGATGTGGTGGGTTATTAGTGTTTTGGTTGATTGTGGTGGGTTATTAGTGTTGTTGAGATGTGGTGGGTTATTAGTGTTTTGGTTGATTGTAGTGGGTTATTAGTGTAGTTGAGATGTGGTGGGTTATTAGTGTTGAGATGCGGTGGGTTATTAGTATTGTGGTTGATTGTGGTGGGTTATTAGTGTTGAGATGTGGTGGGTTATTAGTGTTTTGGTTGATTGTGGTGGGTTATTAGTGTTTTGGTTGATTGTGGTGGGTTATGAGTGGTTTGGTTGATTGTGGTGGGTTATTAGTGTTGTGGTTGAGATGTGGTGGGTTATTAGTGTTAAGATGTGGTATGTTATTTGTGTTATAGTTGATTGTGGTGGGTTATTAGTGTTTTGGTTGATTGTGGTGGGTTATTAGTGTTGCGATGTGGTAGGTTATTTGTGTTATAGTTGATTGTGGTGGGTTATTAGTGTTTTGGTTGATTGTGGTGGGTTATTAGTGTTTTGGTTGATTGTGGTGGGTTATTAGTGTTTTGGTTGATTGTGGTGGGTTATTAGTGTTGCGATGTGGTAGGTTATTTGTGTTATAGTTGATTGTGGTGGGTTATTAGTGTTTTGGTTGATTGTGGTGGGTTATTAGTGTTGTGGTTGAGATGTGGTGGGTTATTAGTGTTTTGGTTGGTTGTGGTGGGTTATTAGTGTTAAGATGTGGTATGTTATTTTTGTTATAGTTGATTGTGGTGGGTTATTAGTGTTTTGGTTGATTGTGGTGGGTTATTAGTGTTTTGGTTGATTGTGGTGGGTTATTAGTGTTTTGGTTGATTGTGGTGGGTTATTAGTGTTTTGGTTGATTGTGGTGGGTTATTAGTGTTTTGGTTGATTGTGGTGGGTTATTAGTGTTTTGGTTGATTGTGGTGGGTTATTAGTGTTGCGATGTGGTAGGTTATTTGTGTTATAGTTGATTGTGGTGGGTTATTAGTGTTTTGGAGATGTGGTGGGTTATTAGTGTTGTGGAGATGTGGTGGGTTATTCGTGTTGTGGATATGTGGTGGGTTATTCGTGTTGTTGAGATGTGGGTTATTAGTGTTGTTGAGATGTGGTGGGTTATTAGTGTTTTGGTTGATTGTGGTGGGTTATTAGTGTTTTGGTTAAATGTGGTGGGTTATTAGTGCTTTGGTTGATTGTGGTGGGTTACTAGTGTTGTTTAGATGTGGTGGGTTTTTAGTGCTTTGGTTGATTGTGGTGGGTTATTAGTGTTGTTGAGATGTGGTGGGTTATTAGTGCTTTGGTTGATTGTGGTGGGTTATTAGTGTTGTTGAGATGTGGTGGGTTATTAGTGTTTTGGTTGATTGTGGTGGGTTATTAGTGTTGTTGAGATGTGGTGGGTTATTAGTGTTTTGGTTGATTGTAGTGGGTTATTAGTGTAGTTGAGATGTGGTGGGTTATTAGTGTTGAGATGCGGTGGGTTATTAGTATTGTGGTTGATTGTGGTGGGTTATTAGTGTTGAGATGTGGTGGGTTATTAGTGTTTTGGTTGATTGTGGTGGGTTATTAGTGTTTTGGTTGATTGTGGTGGGTTATGAGTGGTTTGGTTTATTGTGGTGGGTTATTAGTGTTGTGGTTGAGATGTGGTGGGTTATTAGTGTTAAGATGTGGTATGTTATTTGTGTTATAGTTGTTTGTGGTGGGTTATTAGTGTTTTGGTTGATTGTGGTGGGTTATTAGTGTTGCGATGTGGTAGGTTATTTGTGTTATAGTTGATTGTGGTGGGTTATTAGTGTTTTGGTTGATTGTGGTGGGTTATTAGTGTTTTGGTTGATTGTGGTGGGTTATTAGTGTTTTGGTTGATTGTGGTGGGTTATTAGTGTTTTGGTTGATTGTGGTGGGTTATTAGTGTTAAGATGTGGTATGTTATTTTAGTTATAGTTGATTGTGGTGGGTTATTAGTGTTTTGGTTGATTGTGGTGGGTTATTAGTGTTGCGATGTAGTAGGTTATTTGTGTTATAGTTGATTGTGGTGGGTTATTAGTGTTTTGGTTGATTGTGGTGGGTTATTAGTGTTTTGGTTGATTGTGGTGGGTTATTAGTGTTTTGGTTGATTGTGGTGGGTTATTAGTGTTTTGGTTGATTGTGGTGGGTTATTAGTGTTGCGATGTGGTAGGTTATTTGTGTTATAGTTTATTGTGGTGGGTTATTAGTGTAGTTGAGATGTGGTGGGTTATTAGTGTTGAGATGCGGTGGGTTATTAGTATTGTGGTTGATTGTGGTGGGTTATTAGTGTTGAGATGTGGTGGGTTATTAGTGTTGTGGTTGATTGTGGTGGGTTATTAGTGTTTTGGTTGATTGTGGTGGGTTATGAGTGGTTTGGTTTATTGTGGTGGGTTATTAGTGTTGTGGTTGAGATGTGGTGGGTTATTAGTGTTAAGATGTGGTATGTTATTTGTGTTATAGTTGTTTGTGGTGGGTTATTAGTGTTTTGGTTGATTGTGGTGGGTTATTAGTGTTGCGATGTGGTAGGTTATTTGTGTTATAGTTGATTGTGGTGGGTTATTAGTGTTTTGGTTGATTGTGGTGGGTTATTAGTGTTTTGGTTGATTGTGGTGGGTTATTAGTGGTTTGGTTGATTGTGGTGGGTTATTAGTGTTTTGGTTGATTGTGGTGGGTTATTAGTGTTAAGATGTGGTATGTTATTTGTGTTATAGTTGATTGTGGTGGGTTATTAGTGTTTTGGTTGATTGTGGTGGGTTATTAGTGTTGCGATGTAGTAGGTTATTTGTGTTATAGTTGATTGTGGTGGGTTATTAGTGTTTTGGTTGATTGTGGTGGGTTATTAGTGTTTTGGTTGATTGTGGTGGGTTATTAGTGTTTTGGTTGATTGTGGTGGGTTATTAGTGTTTTGGTTGATTTTGGTGGGTTATTAGTGTTGCGATGTGGTAGGTTATTTGTGTTATAGTTTATTGTGATGGGTTATTAGTGTTTTGGTTGATTGTGGTGGTTTATTAGTGTTGTGGTTGAGATGTGGTGGGTTATTAGTGTTTTGGTTGATTGTGGTGGGTTATTAGTGTTAAGATGTGGTATGTTATTTGTGTTATAGTTGATTGTGGTGGGTTATTAGTGTTTTGGTTGATTGTGGTGGGTTATTAGTGTTGCGATGTGGTAGGTTATTTGTGTTATAGTTGATTGTGGTGGGTTATTAGTGTTTTGGTTGATTGTGGTGGGTTATTAGTGTTTTGGTTGATTGTGGTGGGTTATTAGTGTTTTGGTTGATTGTGGTGGGTTATTAGTGTTTTGGTTGATTGTGGTGGGTTATTAGTGTTTTGGTTGATTGTGGTGGGTTATTAGTGTTTTGGTTGATTGTGGTGGGTTATTAGTGTTGCGATGTGGTAGGTTATTTGTGTTATAGTTGATTGTGGTGGGTTATTAGTGTTTTGGTTGATTGTGGTGGGTTATTAGTGTTTTGGTTGATTGTGGTGGGTTATTAGTGTTTTGGTTGATTGTGGTGGGTTATTAGTGTTTTGGTTGATTGTGGTGGGTTATTAGTGTTTTGGTTGATTGTGGTGGGTTATTAGTGTTTTGGTTGATTGTGGTGGGTTATTAGTGTTTTGGTTGATTGTGGTGGGTTATTAGTGTTGCGATGTGGTAGGTTATTTGTGTTTTGGTTGATTGTGGTGGGTTATTAGTGTTTTGGTTGATTGTGGTGGGTTATTAGTGTTGTGGTTGATTGTGGTGGGTTATTAGTGTTTTGGTTGATTGTGGTGGGTTATTAGTGTTTTGGTTGATTGTGGTGGGTTATCAGTGTTGTGGTTGATTGTGGTGGGTTATTAGTGTTTTGGTTGATTGTGGTGGGTTATTAGTGTTTTGGTTGATTGTGGTGGGTTATTAGTGTTTTGGTTGATTGTGGTGGGTTATTAGTGTTTTGGTTGATTGTGGTGGGTTATTAGTGTTTTGGTTGATTGTGGTGGGTTATTAGTGTTTTGGTTGATTGTGGTGGGTTATTAGTGTTTTGGTTGATTGTGGTGGGTTATTAGTGTTTTGGTTGATTGTGGTGGGTTATTAGTGTTGCGATGTGGTAGGTTATTTGTGTTATAGTTGATTGTGGTGGGTTATTAGTGTTTTGGTTGATTGTGGTGGGTTATTAGTGTTTTGGTTGATTGTGGTGGGTTATTAGTGTTTTGGTTGATTGTGGTGGGTTATTAATGTTGGGATGTGGTGGGTTATTTGTGTTATAGTTGATTGTGGTGGGTTATTAGTGTTGTTGAGATGTGGTGTCTGTATTTCCTGTATCCAGTAGTTTATTTTTGCTGTTGTATTGATTTATTGAATCATCCTGTTGTGAGTTGTTTGTTCTCAGGGCACCATTGTGAATGAGACCCTGGTCTCAATTGGGCTCCCCTTAATAAATATATAATGTAAAAAAAATGGTTTTTGCTCTTTCTCTCTCTGTCTCTCTGGTCATTTCAGCAAGCCATGACACCGACCAACGCAGATTGTTCTAAAATTGTTTCTGTAGTTAGAAACAGAAAACATTCCTTATTTTAGTTTGGTTAGAAATCCACAACATCCTGTCTACTGGAGAGTATTGGGTTTGCCTGGTTCAGATGTTTTTGTTTGTTTGGAATCGGTGGGTCCCATCCTGACTCACTGTCTGGTTCCCATCAGCCTCCTCGAAGTATGTCTCTAAATACATAGCAGAGCATTGGGATCATTTAACTGGTCTGTTACCACAGTTCAAAGGCAGGATTTGCAGAGATTGATTTTCTCCAGATGGATATAGCTGCCCTGGGTCATGTCATTCTGCCCTGCTTTAAACCCATCATTATGCCCTGGTTTAAACCCATCATCATGCCCTGGTTTAAACGCATCATCATGCCCTGGTTTAAACGCATCATCATGCCCTGGTTTAAACCCATCATCATGCCCTGGTTTAAACCCATCATCATGCCCTGGTTTAAACCCATCATCATGCCCTGGTTTAAACCCATCATCATGCCCTGGTTTAAACCCATCATCATGCCCTGGTTTAAACCCATCATCATTCCCTGGTTTAAACCCATCATCATGCCCTGGTTAAAACCCATCATCATGCCCTGGTTTAAACCCATCATCATGCCCTGGTTTAAACCCATCATCATGCCCTGGTTTAAACCCATCATCATGCCCTGGTTTAAACCCATCATTATGCCCTGGTTTAAACCCATCATCATTCCCTGGTTTAAACCCATCATCATGCCCTGGTTTAAACCCATCATCATGCCCTGGTTTAAACCCATCATCATGCCCTGGTTTAAACCCATCATCATGCCCTGGTTTAAACCCATCATCATTCCCTGGTTTAAACCCATCATCATTCCCTGGTTAAAACCCATCATCATGCCCTGGTTTAAACCCATCATCATGCCCTGGTTTAAACCCATCATCATGCCCTGGTTTAAACCCATCATTATGCCCTGGTTTAAACCCATCATCATGCCCTGGTTTAAACCCATCATTATGCCCTGGTTTAAACCCATCATCATTCCCTGGTTTAAACCCATCATCATTCCCTGGTTTAAACCCATCATCATGCCCTGGTTTAAACCCATCATCATGCCCTGGTTTAAACCCATCATCATGCCCTGGTTTAAACCCATCATCATGCCCTGGTTTAAACCCATCATCATGCAGGCTTTCCCCATGGTAGTTGTGATTGTTATGAGAGCAGTCTGATAGTCTTGTTATCCATATTAGATAATGTTTCACCTCCTTCTCTTGTCCGGGTCTGACTGGGGAACAAGAGAGCGAGGAGGAGAGAACAGAGGAGTTATTGACCCAACAATCTCACAGCTCAAGGAGACAAAGCGGAAGTCAATGAGTCAATGTGTCTGTTGGATATGATTAGCAAAGTAATGAAATCAGCCACACTGCTACGTGTTTCAAAGTATCTCTCTCTCTCTGGTGCACACACACAACCCTGCCCCCACCTCATCTACCTCCTCTCCTGTCTCCTCCTCCTGCCATCTCTCCTCTCCCCTCCTCTCCTGTGTCCTTCTCCTGCTGTCTCTCCTCTCTCCTCCTGCCATGTCTCCTCCTCCTGCCACCTCTCCTTTCCCCTCCTCTCCTGTGTCCTTCTCCTGCTGTCTCTCTTGTCATCTCCTCCTGCCGCCTCTCCTCTCCTCTCCTCTCCTCTCCTCTCCTCTCCTCTCCTCTCCTCCTGCCGTCTCTCCTCTCCCTTCCTTTCCTATGTCTTTGTCCTGCCTGCTGTCTCTCTTGTCATCTCCTCCTGCCGCCTCTCCTCTCCTCTCCTCTCCTCTCCTCTCCTCTCCTCTCCTCCTGCCTTCTCTCCTCTCCTCTCTGCTCCTCCTGCCTTCTCTCCTCTCCTCTCTGCTCCTGCTGTCTCTCCTCTCTGCTCCTGCTGTCTCTCCTCTCCCCTCCTCTCCTGTCTCCTTCTCCTGCTATCTCTCCTCTCCTGTCTCCTTCTCCTCCTGCCTTCTCTCCTCTCCTCTCTGTTCCTCCTGCCTTCTCTCCTCTCCCCTTCTTGCCTGTCTGCTTCTTTTGCATCAGTGGTGCAGGGAATTACTTATTTGTTTCTCGCTGTTTACTTGGCGTTGGCAGCTTCATCTTTGAGCCTTGTATCCTGATGCACCTTTGTATCGATCCAAGTTCCTTCTCTCTTACAATCTATCTCATTGTAGTACTCCTTGACAGCCCCTGTCGTGACAAACAGATTCCCACACACACACACACACACACACTCACCCACACACTCACACATACACAATGGCACCCTATTCCCTATGTAGTGCACTACTTTTCACCAGGGCCCATAGGGACGTAGCCAGGGACTGTCTAAAGCACTCAGGATGGATGGGGCTCAAAGCTGGGGTTTCACTGACAGCTGAATGATGTGGTTAAGTACAGGGCCACCGGCAGTTACCTGAGGCAATGACATTACCACTAGCCTTTTACTGTGTCGTTGTCAGATCTCTGTGTGGAGAAAGAGACATCGAGTGACTAGAGGGCTACTCACATAGATTTTTAACTCAGGACATGTACATGACTGTAAGCAGACATAGTACATGCGCGTACACACACACAAAAAAGACGCATCACAATTTGTATACTTTTATTTATTTGTATTTATATAAAATGGACAATAACCTACTCTTATCAAACGTATTATACTTACCAATTTGCTATCCTATCTTATCTTGCTACTACTTCTACTAAATAAATCAGAGATTCACAGGAAGCCCATCTCTGCAGCCAACTCCAACACCCCTGGAATGGCTTCCAGCTTCTCCATCAGTAAAAAGGTTGCCAGAGCTCACACACTGCTCGTATAACTCAGTCCTCACTCTCAACTAGGGCTGTTATGGTGACCGTATTACCTCCACACCGGCGGTCACGAGTCATGATGGTAGTCAAATTCCATGTGACCATTTAGTCATGGCTATTAGGCCAAGCTCTGATGTTGCTGATGGCCATTAGTAGCCTACCAAACTTGCTAACTGCCTGGTACTCAGCAGTCTATTGTCCCTCTAATCACTCTGACATCAATGCAAATGTTATCGAAAATCTCATCAAATACTTCATGAGAGCCCATGAGCTCATGATGCGCAACATTTCTATAGGCTAATGCAAATGCGTGAGAAAACAGTGATGGCCTCTATTAAAAAGATGAGCATCCCATCAGCTTTCAATAGGCTAGGCATACTATATTTATTTCTCAACTTTCCTAATATTAAGCACATTGCTACGCTTTACAACAGGAGTATAGCCTACCTGGCTGGCATGAAAATTAACCACAGGAAAAGCGTCCTCCATTAGCTATTTAAGTGCATAGATGACATGTATTTTCGAGACAGGTGCATGATAATGGTCCATTCTAAATCCAAACAAATTTCAATATTTAGTATATGTAAAGACAAGATTCAATCAAGAATAGTCTGATGGATGACAATATTAGCCTATCACTGGTGAATAATATATAATCACTTATGAATGGTTCCCAGATTTTTTGCGACTTTTTCAAATCATAGTCACATGCCTCATGTAGCCTAGCCCATAGGCCTATATGTTTTGATAGGGTTTGTATCACAACTAAAGTGGCCAAATAGCTTCTTAAAATGAAGCACATTAATCCACTTTACAACGGGTGTAGAGCCTAACTGGCATACATACGCAGCGCGTGACTTTCAAGTTTAGCGAATACATTTTTTACCATAAAAATACACCTTTATAATAAAAGCATTACATGCATAATCACATTTGCGGTCACTTTTGAGAATGGTGTTTCCCTCTAATTCATTGCATTTTGGAACATTTGCGCTTATATCTTACTGCCGTGTGTGCATTGCTGCACTTATAATGTGAGGAAATAGCCTAATAGTTAATCAACATTTTACGCTAAATGTTCTGATCTGTTGCGTCAGCCTCATTGCTTAAAAAATATTTTTTGATGCTAGTGGTTGTATTAATTTGGGATCTATCACATCCCACAACTGTCCCAGACTATGTTTGTAATATTTATTTCTCGCACAGAATAGAATAGGTCAACATTTGTACTATGGGGATAGTAGATCGATATAGGCAGCTTATGTCAATATACTATACCCCATAGTAAAAAAGTTGATAGGCTTTTGCTGTTCGTTAGGCCTACTCAAAGACGTCAAAGACAGCCTAGGAACAGTGGGTTAACTGCCTTGTTCAGGGGCAGAACGACAGATTTTTACCTTGTCAGCTCAGCGATTTGATCTTGCAACCTTTCGGTTACTAGTCCAACGCTCTAACCACTAGGCTACTTGCCGCCCACGTATATCTTCAATATGCACCTCGGTATTGGATAAGGAAATGCGCAGTTGCGTCCCCGATGTGTCTGTCTTGATTTGTAGCCTGTGAGAAAGACCCAATCAGGTGACCGGCATTGGCTAATAAGAATTGAGCTATCTGAGAGAGACATTTGAGTGAGAGGTGCTTCGGAGCACGCAGCCGGGAGAAGGGAATTATAATTATTATATTCAGCCCAAGGGCACAACGGCCACTGGCCGCAAAAGGCATGGATTTTTTAAAGGGGGATTACAGGTGATGCCGCCGGAAAATTTATTTTGAAAATGTGCATGAGAGACTGATGAAGTGTGTACAGACAGCGCAAATAACAAAGCAGACCTCATGCCTTTCATGCAACTTTTATCATGCAGCCTTAGAATGTATTAAGAAGCAAAACATATAGCCCAAAGTTTGTATCACAACTAAAGTTGCATAAATTACTCTATATTAAGCATATAGGAGGACCTGTTTTTTTGTCAACCGCTTAACACAGAATAGCCGCATATGCGCACTCCCTCAAATCGTTTGGACAAAATATAATTTTATTGAACTAGTGTAACCCACAGCCATATGGCATAGCCAGATCATGGCCTAACATAAGGACAACTCAGAGTATGCTATTCTGTTCTTCTGAAATAGACTACATTTTCATATCATGTTTCTTGAGACCCTTCTAAAATAAATAATGGATTTATTGTGATGGTGTAGGCTATATTATATGGATTTATTCAACTTTTTTAGATGTTCCAAAGGTCTGCATCAGCTTGTAGGCTATGCATGGAAGCCAGGAGATGCTAAATGGGTTTATGTTAATTAACAGTCAATTACCGTGAGACCGGCAGTTATTTGCTTGACAAGCACCGGTCGACAAAATGTAATGACCGCCAAAGCCTTCCTCTGAACTTCACCTTGCACCTGTACTCCATGTGCTGGTAGAACAGATGGTGTTTCTCATGCTCAGGCTGCTGCTGTTGGTGGCAGAGGAAGTTGGCCATGTTACGGGATCAGGACTTCCAGTACCACTCACAATGCAAGATCTCTGAGAAACTCGGGAGGACCTGACCTAAATTCACACACAAAACCAGTTCTAGCATACCTTAATGCATTCTAAACATTGAATGTGAGAAAAAAAGTAATGAACCAAGTCCTGGAAAGAACACAGGATTTGACTCTTAACATTGATGCCGATAGAATCTGATGGTCTTGCAGGAAGATGCTGATGCTGGTCCACTCCAGACGGATCACATCGCTGGCTTTAGAAGCTCATTGTTTAGAGATGGCCCACTTCAGATAGAAGAAGCAAGTTTATGTTTAGTCTTGCGGTTGTTGCCACCAAAAGTGAGTTCCACATCAACACGGGTGCCTTCCAACCAAACATTCTAACATCATTCTATTAAAGTTGCTCTTTTTAATTGGGATATCATCACATTCAAGTGTAATTGTGGTCTTATGAAAGAATCAGACATTGAATGTGTTTCAAATCAACACTGTTGCTCTAATCAACCAAACATTCTAAAATAAAACATTCTACCAACTTTGTATTGGTTGATGTTGTATTGCAGAATTGCCATGACAATGAAAAATAGGGAAATTAATGGATGTACCGTGCATCATGTAAAATCAGTTTTATTGAACACAACACGCAAATGCACTAATTTCCCAGATATTTGTGATATGCAATCTGTTTCTGTGCTTTATTGTAGAATTATAAAACATACAGTCGTGGCCAAAAGTTTTGAGAATGACACAAATATACATTTTCACAGTCTGCTGCCTCAATGTCTTTAGATATTTTTGTCAGATGTTACTATGGAATACTGAAGTATAATTACAAGCATTTCATAAGTGTCAAAGGCTTTTATTGACAATTAAATGAAGTTGATGCAAAGAGTCAATATTTGCAGTGTTGACCCTTCTTTTTCAAGACCTCTGCAATCCGCCCTGGCATGCTGTCAATTAACTTCTGGGCCACATCCTGACTGATGGCAGCCCATTATTGCATAATCAATGCTTGGAGTTTGTCAGAATTTGTGGGTTTTTGTTTGTCCACCTGCCTCTTGAGGATTGACCACAAGTTCTCAATGGGATGAAGGTCTGGGGAGTTTCCTGGCCATGGACCCAAAATATCGATGTTTTGTTCCCCGAGCCACTTCGTTATAACTTTTGCCTTATGGCAAGGTGCTCCATCATGCTGGAAAAGGCATTGGTCGTCACCAAACTGTTCCTGGATGTTCGGGAGAAGTTGCTCTCGGAGGATGGGTTGTTACCATTCTTTTTTCATGGCTGTGTTCTTAGGCAAAATTGTGAGTGAGCCCACTCCTTTGGCTGAGAAGCAACCTCACACATGAATGGTCTCAGGATGCTTTACTGTTGGCATGACACAGGACTGATGGTAGCGTTCACCTTGTCTTCTCCGGACAAGCTTTTTTCCGGATGCCCCACACGATCGGAAAGGGGATTCATCAGAGAAAATCACTTTACCACAGTCCTCAGCAGTCCAATCCCTGTACCTTTTTCAGAATATCTGTCCCTGATGTTTTTCCTGGAGAGAAGTGGCTTCTTTGCTGCCCTTCTTGACACCAGGCCATCCTCCAAAAGTCTTCGCCTCACTGTGCGTGCAGATGCACTCACACCTGCCTGCTGCCATTCCTGAGCAAGCTCTGTACTGGTGGTGCCCCGATCCCGCAGCTGAATCAACTTTAGGAGACGGTCCTGGCGCTTGCTGGACTTTCTTGGGCGCCCTGAAGCCTTCTTCACAACAATTGAACCGCTCTCCTTGAAGTTCTTGATGATCCAATAAATGATTGATGATCCAATAAATGGTTGATTTAGGTGCAATCTTACTGGCAGCAATATCCTTCCTGTGAATCCCTTTTTGTGCAAAGCAATGATGACGGCACGTGTTTCCTTGCAGGTAACCATGGTTGACAGAGGAAAAACAATGATTCCAAGCACCACCCTCCTTTTGAAGCTTCCAGTCTGTTATTCGAACTCAATCAGCATGACAGAGTGATCTCCAGCCTTGTCCTCGTCAACACTCACACCTGTGTTAACGAGAGAATCACTGACATGATGTCAGCTGGTCCTTTTGTGGCAGGGCTGAAATGCAGTGGAAATGTTTTTGGGGGGATTCAGTTCATTTGCATGGCAAAGAGGGACTTTGCAATTAATTGTAATTCATCTGATCACTCTTCATAACATTCTGGAGTATATGTAAATTGCCATCATAGAAACTGTGGCAGCAGACTTTGTAAAAATTTATATTTGTGTCATTCTCAAAACTTTTGGCCATGACTGTACAAGCATGCACACAGACACGCGCGACACACCCACACTCACCCACACACACACACACACACACACACACACACACACACACACACACACACACACACACACACACACACACACACACACACACACACACACACACACACACACACACACACACACACACACACAGTCTTGTACAGCTAACCTTGTGGGGACATACAATTCAGTCCCATTCAAAATCCTATTTTCCCTAACCCCTAACCCTAAACCTAACCCTAATCTTAACCCGTACTCTTACCCTAACCCTAACCTTAACCCTAACCTTAACCCTAAACCTAACCCTAACCCAAAAACCTCAACTTTATCCTAACCCTAAACCTAACCCTAGCTCCTAACCCTAACCCTACAACTAACCCTAGCTCCTAACCTTAATATTTAACTTAATTCTAACCCTAACACTAATTCTAACCTTAACCCTAAACCCCCTAGAAATAGCATTTGACCTTGTGGGGACTAACAAAATGTCCCCAGCTGGTCAATTTTTACTTGGTTTACTATTCTCGTAGGGACTTCTGGTCCCCACAAGAATAGTTAAACATGTACACACACACACACACACACACACACACACACACACACACACACACACACACACACACACACACACACACACACACACACACACACACACACACACACACTCTCACCATTTTCTATTTCACCCTTTGAACAAATGAAAGCCATTTTGAGTGATACTTAATTAAAATGTAAATGTTAACGCCCAGTGAGAAAAAGCAGTTTCTCATTATAGAGAATAGATAGGCTATTAGGATGAACCTCGGTGCTGCACTTATATCCTTTGTGTCTCATCAAAACCACTGACTGAGGTGGCCTGAGGCCAGAGAGGAGGGAGAGACTCAGACATGGAGAGAGCAGAAACGAGGAAGCAAGGGGGATGCGGTGTGTGTGTGTGTGTGGGGCGGGGGGGGGGGGATTTCCTTGAGGTACAGGCTGTCATATCCCTTTCAAATTGGTGGTGTGTTTAATAGCCTGATACACACACCTCACTAATACATTGTTTGTTAGACTACTCTGCCCATAGTGGGTGAAAACGTGCTTTGGCGATGATGTTTCACTTCCTTATGTTACACAATACATTTTAGCAAGACAAATGGGACTCTTCGTGTTCTGAATGGTTTAGTGGGGTCTGTCTCCAACATATCATTAACATATGTTAACATTATATCCAAAAAGTTGGATTTCGGAACCTAATACATCCGATAATAAGCACCGGGCTCTGTCGCTCTGAGCGGTGCAGCGGATCGCCAACATCTTTCAGGATTTGACATTTAGTGGCCATCTTCTTCCAAGTTGTTTCCGCTGGTTGCAGAATTAGTATGATACGTGCTGAATTCAATATAAAAGGATTTGGAGGAAAAAAGATTAGTATGATACGTGCTGAATTCAATATAAAAGGATTTGGAGGGAAAAAAGATTAGTATGATACGTGCTGAATTCAATATAAAAGGATTTGGAGGGAAAAAAGATTAGTATGATACGTGCTGAATTCAATATAAAAGGATTTGGAGGGAAAAAAGATTAGCATGATACGTGCTGAATTCAATATAAAAGGATTTGGAGGGAAAAAAGATTAGTATGATACGTGCTGAATTCAATATAAAAGGATTTGGAGGGAAAAAAGATTAGTATGATACGTGCTGAATTCAATATAAAAGGATTTGGAGGGAAAAAAGATTAGCATGATACGTGCTGAATTCAATATAAAAGGATTTGGAGGGAAAAAAGATTAGTATGATACGTGCTGAATTCAATATAAAAGGATTTGGAGGGAAAAAAGATTAGTATGATACGTGCTGAATTCAATATAAAAGGATTTGGAGGGAAAAAAGATTAGTATGATACGTGCTGAATTCAATATAAAAGGATTTGGAGGGAAAAAAGATTAGTATGATACGTGCTGAATTCAATATAAAAGGATTTGGAGGGAAAAAAGATTAGTATGATACGTGCTGAATTCAATATAAAAGGATTTGGAGGGAAAAAAGATTAGCATGATACGTGCTGAATTCAATATAAAAGGATTTGGAGGGAAAAAAGATTAGTATGATACGTGCTGAATTCAATATAAAAGGATTTGGAGGGAAAAAAGATTAGTATGATACGTGCTGAATTCAATATAAAAGGATTTGGAGGGAAAAAAGATTAGCATGATACGTGCTGAATTCAATATAAAAGGATTTGGAGGGAAAAAAGATTAGTATGATACGTGCTGAATTCAATATAAAAGGATTTGGAGGGAAAAAAGATTAGTATGATACGTGCTGAATTCAATATAAAAGGATTTGGAGGGAAAAAAGATTAGTATGATACGTGCTGAATTCAATATAAAAGGATTTGGAGGGAAAAAAGATTAGTATGATACGTGCTGAATTCAATATAAAAGGATTTGGAGGGAAAAAAGATTAGTATGATACGTGCTGAATTCAATATAAAAGGATTTGGAGGGAAAAAAGATTAGTTTGATACGTGCTGAATTCAATATAAAAGGATTTGGAGGGAAAAAAGATTAGTATGATACGTGCTGAATTCAATATAAAAGGATTTGGAGGGAAAAAAGATTAGTATGATACGTGCTGAATTCAATATAAAAGGATTTGGAGGGAAAAAAGATTAGTATGATACGTGCTGAATTCAATATAAAAGGATTTGGAGGGAAAAAAGATTAGTATGATACGTGCTGAATTCAATATAAAAGGATTTGGAGGGAAAAAAGATTAGTATGATACGTGCTGAATTCAATATAAAAGGATTTGGAGGGAAAAAAGATTAGTATGATACGTGCTGAATTCAATATAAAAGGATTTGGAGGGAAAAAAGATTAGTATGATACGTGCTGAATTCAATATAAAAGGATTTGGAGGGAAAAAAGATTAGCATGATACGTGCTGAATTCAATATAAAAGGATTTGGAGGGAAAAAAGATTAGCATGATACGTGCTGAATTCAATATAAAAGGATTTGGAGGGAAAAAAGATTAGGTTAGGCTCAGTGCTCCGTTGACATTTCACAGAGATATGCTTGTTTTTGTGAGAAGTCTTGGAAAAATAAACTTCACAGTAACATGAACAGCATATATTAAAATAGGAACATACTACACTGTACAAAAATATAAACTCAATATGCAACAATTTCAAGATTCAAGATTTTACTGCGTTATAGTTCATAAGGAAATCAGTCAATTGAAATACATTCATTAGGCCCTAATCTATGGATTTCACATGACTGGGAATACAGATATGCATCTGTTGGTCACAGGTACCTTAAAAAAAGGTAGGGGCGTGGATCAGAACCAGTCAGTATCTGGTGTGACCACCTTTTGCCTCATGCAGCGCGACACATCTCCTTCACATAGAGTTGATCAGGCTGTTGATTGTGGCCTGTGGAATGTTGTCGCACTCCTCTTCAATGGCTGTGCCAAGTTGCTTGATATTGGCGGGAACTGGAGCACGCTGAAGTACACGTCCATCCAGAGCATCCCAAACATGCTCAATGGGGGACATGTCTGGGCCATTATGTGTACAGATCCTTGTGACATGGGGCTGTGCATTATCATGCTGAAACATGATAATGTGAACATGATAATGTGAACATGAACATGATAAGGCGGCTAATCGTAGAGAATTTAAAGTTAAATTCTCTGGCAACAACTCTGGTGGACATTAGTGCAGTCAGCATGTCAATTGCACACTCCCTCAAAACTTGAGACATCTGTGGCATGGTGTTGTGTGATAAAACTGCACATTTTAGAGTGGCTTTTTATTGTTCCCAGCACAAGATCAGCTTCTTGATATGCCACACCTGTCTGGTGGAAGGATTATCTTGGCAGAGGAGAAATGCTCATGAACAAAACCGGTAAAATGACAGTGAAAATAACAGTAGTAAGGCTACTGAGGATCTGAGGACCCATGCCAAATCTTTTCAGTCTCCTGAGGGGGAATAGGTTTTGACGTGTCCTCTTCACGACTGTCTTGGTGTGTTTGGACTATTGTAGTTTGTTGGTGATGTGGACACAAATGAACTTGAAGCTCTCAACCTGCTCCACTACAGCCCATCGATGAGAATGGGGGCGTGCTCGGACCTCGTTTTCCTGTAGTCCACAATAATCTCCTTTGTCTTGATCACGTTGAGGGAGAGGTTGTTGTTCTGGCACCACCCGGCCAGGTCTCTGATCTCCTCCCTATAGGCTGTCTCGTCATTGTCGGTGATCAGGCCTACCACTGTTGTGTCATCTGCAAACTTAATGATGGTGTTGGAGTCGTGCCTGGCCATGCAGTTGTGGGTGAACAGGGAGTACAGGAGTGGACTGAGCACGGACCCCTGAGGGGCTCCAGTGTTGAGGATCAGTGTGGCAGGTGTGTTGCTACCTACCCTCACCACCTGGGGGCGACCCGTCAGGAAGTCCAGGATCCAGTTGCAGAGCTTAGCAGATCCTTAGCTTAGTGATGAGCTTTGAGGGCACTATGGTGTTGAACGCTGAGCTGTAGTCAATGAATAGCATTCTCACGTAGGTGTTCCTTTTGTCCAGGTGGGAAAGGGCAGTGTGGAGTGCAATAGAGATTGCATCATCTGTGGATCTGTTTGAGCGGTATGCAAATTGGACTGGGTCTCGGGTTTCTGGGATAATGGTGTTAATGTGAGCCATGACCAGTCTTTCAAAGCACTTCATGGCTGCGGACGTGAGTGCTACGGGTCTGTAGTCATTTAGGCAGGTTACCTTAGTGTTCTTGGGTACAGGGACTATGGTGGTCTGCTTGAAGCATGTTGGTATTACAGACTCAATCAGGGAAATGTTGAAAATGTCAGTGAAGACACCTGCCAGTTGGTCAGCACATGTCCAGAGCACAAGTCCTGGTAATCCATCTATCCCAGCGGCCTTGTGAATGTTGACCTGTTTAAAGAGAGCGTGATCACACAGTCGTCCGGAACAGCTGATGCTCTCATGCATGCCTCAGTGTTGCTTGCCTTGAAGCGAACATATAATTGATTTAGCTCGTCTGGTAGGCTCGTGTCACTGGGCAGCTCGCGACTGTGCTTCCCTTTGTAGTCTGTAATAGTTTGCAGGCCCTGCCACATCCGACGAGCGTTGGAGCCGGTGTAGTGCTATTCAATCTTAGTCCTGTATTGGCGCTTTGCCTGTTTGATGGTTCGTCTGAGGGCATAGCAGGATTTCTTATAAGCTTCCGGGTTAGAGTCCCGCACCTTGAAAGCGGCCACTCTACCCTTTAGCTCAGTGCAAATGTTGCCTGTAATCCATGGCTTCTGGTTGGGGTATGTACGTACAGTCACTGTGGGGACGACATCCTTGATGCACTTATTGATAAAGCCAGTGACGGATGTGGTGTACTCCTCAATGCTGTCGGAAGAATCCCGGAACATATTCCAGTCTGTTTTAGCAAAACAGTCATGTAGTTTAGCATCTGTTTCCTCTGACCACTTTTTTATAGACCGAATCACTGGTGCTTCCTGCTTTAATTTTTGCTTGTAAGCAGGTATTAGGAGAATATAATTATGGTCAGATTTGCCAAATGGAGTGTGAGGGAGCGCTTTGTATGCGTCTCTGTGTGTTGAATAAAGGTGATCTAGAATTGTTTTCCCTCTGGTTGCGCATTTAACATGCTGATAAAAATGAGGAAAATCTTGAGACTTCCTTAGTTTCGTGCACCAGCTGTTGTTTACAAATATACACAGACCGCCTCCCCTTGTTTTACCAGAGTGTGCTGTTCTATCTAGCCGGTACAGCGTATATCCCGCCAGCTGAAACTTTTCCATTTCGTCATTCAGCCACAATTCGGTGAAACATAAGATATTACAGTTTTTGATGTCACGTTGGTAGGATATTTGTGATCATACCTCGTCTAATTCATTGTCCAATGATTGTACGTTGGCAAGTAATATTGATGGTAAGGGCAGATTTCCCACTCGCTGTCGGCGGATCCTTACGAGGCACCCCGCCCTGTGTTCTCTTTGCCTGCGTCTCTTTCTCTTGCCAATGACGGATTTCGGCCTTGTCGTGTTTCTGAAGTACATCCTGTGCGTCCTGCTTGTTGAAGAAAAAATCATTGTCTAATCCGAGGTGAGTGATCACTGTCCTGATATCCAGAAGCATTTTTTTGCCGTAAGATACAGTGGCAGAAACATTATGTACGAAATAAGTTACAAATAACGCGAAAAAAACACATAATAGCACAATTGGTTAGGTGGCCGTAAAATGGCTGCCATTTCTTCCGGCGCCATCTTTCACATAATCATTTGAAAGAAATCAGCTTTTTGTGAGTATGGTTAACTTTTGAGATATTTTATTTCAGCTCAAGAAACATGGGACCAACACTTTACATGTTGCGTTTATATTTTTGTTTAGTGTCTATGTCATGTCTCAAAATCGATATCTATCTCACCTTTATATAGAAAGAGTGGGAGGCCCCGGTGCACAACTGAACAAGAGGACAAGTACATTAGAGTGTCTAGTTTGAGAAACAGACGCCTCAAAAGTCCTCAACTGGCAGCTTCATGAAATAGTACCCACAAAATAGCAGTCTCAACGTCAACAGTGAAGAGGCGACTCCGGGATGCTGGCATTCTAGGCAGAGTTGCAAAGATAAAGCCATATCTCAGACTGGCCAATAAAAATAAAATATTAAAATGGGCAAAAGAACACAGACAGAGGAACTCTGCCTAGAAGGCCAGCATCCCGGAGTCGCCTCTTCACTGTTGACATTGAGACTGCTGTTTTGTGGGTACTATTTCATGAAGCTGCCAGTTGAGGACTTCTGAGGCGTCTGTTTCTCAAACTAGACACTCTAATGTACTTGTCCTCTTGCTCAGTTGTGCACCGGGGCCTCCCACTCTTTCTATACTGGTTAGAGCCAGTTTGCGCTGTTCTGTGAAGGGAGTAGTACAAAGCGTTGTACGAGATCTTCAGTTTGTTGGCAATTTCTCGCATGGAATAACCTCCATTTCTCAGAACAAGAATAGTTCTTAGTAAGTTCTAGTAAGTTCTTTGTTTCTGGCCATTTTGAGCCTGTAATCGAACCCACAAATGCTGATGCTCCAGATACTCAACTAGTCTAAAGAAGGCCAGTTTTATGGCTTCTTAAATCATAACAACAGTTTTCAGCTGTGCTAACATAATTGCAAAAGGGTTTTCTAATGCTCAATTAGCCTTTTAAAATGATAAACTTGGATTAGCTAACACAACGTGCCATTGGAACACAGGAGTGATGGTTGCTGATAATGGGCCTCTGTACGCCTATGTAGATATTCCATAAAAAATCTGCCATTTCCAGCTACAATAGTCATTTACAACATTAACAAAGTTTACACTGTATTTCTAAATCAATTTGATGTTATTTTAATGGGCAAAAATGTGTTTTTCTTTAAAAAACAAGGACATTTCTAAGTGACCCCAAACTTTTGAACGGTAGTGTGCATATTTTTTACATCGAATTTTGCACAATGGTTATGGCTCTAGATGAAAAGCTGTTTCAGGTATTTGAAAAATGAACATTTCGCTTACCACCCCCCCAGCCATCCTCACGTACTTTGTGCCCCCTCAGGTTTTGGGGTGCATGATGCCCTTGGTGGCCAGTTTCTGCTCTGCTTGCTTGTACAACTCATAGAAAGAGCACAACAAGTACTAACAGCAGCTGCCAAACAGCCTACCCAACTGCTCTGAGGCGTCAGGATCGCTCTATAGCGCACATATGCATACATTCCTTTCACATAAAAGGCACTTTTCTTTTACCTGTTGCAACATGTGTGTTGATAAGAGTCTCTGTCACTGACATCTATCTCTTTTTTCTGTCTCCTTCAGGATTGAAGACCTACCTGATCTCAGGGAGGAAGGTGGAGCCGTGCCACTGTAGCTGTTCCCAGCTGGGCCTGGCTGGCCTGGAGCCTGGGGGGGGGACCCACTGTGCCACACCCTGTGCCCACACCCCAGATGGACCCCCCAGAGCCCCCTCAGCCTGTGGCCTACCCCAGGGAGGGGCTTCCGACAGGGCCAAGGTGAGGACATGGTAGTCTGCGGGGTAAAGGGGAGATGGAGGTCAGGTGTGTGCTCATTCCAATCTTTGGTGGTTTTCTACTGTGTAACTTGGATAGACATATTCTTTGGTTGTAATAGCATACTGTACTTTGACTTCATTTAGAAAATGGTCATAGTGGAACAAATGTTCAGCTCAGTAGACATGTCTTCAGAACATAATTGTAGGGCCCTGTGTTTTGAGCAGTCATGTGACATGAGATTCTATCCTGTATTTTAAGCCTTATCCAGAAATTAAAATTACACCAACAATGTAAGGAATTGTTTGAGGATGGTGTTGGACCATTTGACCTAAAAAGTTAATCAAAGTTTAAATTAGGGTTAAAATCCAAGCATGTTACATAATTGCATAAAACACAGGGACCTAACTTAACAAGATGTTGACCGTTGAAGTCGGAAGTTTACATACACCTTAGCCAAATACATTTAAACTCAGTTTTTCACAATTCCTGACGTTTAATCCTAGTAAAAATTCCCTGTCTTAGGTCAGTTAGGATCACCACTTTATTTTAAGAATGTGAAATGTCTGAATAATAGTAGAGAGAATGATTTATTTCAGCTTTTATTTCTTTCATCACATTCCCAGTGGGTCAGAAGTTTACATACACTCAATTAATATTTTGGTAGCATTGCCTTTAAATTGTTTAACTTGGGTCAAATGTTTTGGGTAGCCTTCCACAAGCTTCCCACAATAAGTTGGGTGAATTTTGGCCCATTCCTCCTGACAGAGCTGGTGTAACAGAGTCAGGTTTGTAGGCCTCCTTGCTCGCACACACCTTTTCAGTTCTGCCCACAAATTTTCTATGTGATTGAGGTCAGGGCTTTGTGATGGCCACTCCAATACCTTGACTTTGTTGTCCTTAAGCCATTTTGCCACAAAGTATGGAAGTATGCTTGGGGTCATTGTCCATTTGGAAGACCCATTTGTGAGCAAGCTTTAACTTCCTGACTGATGTCTTGAGATGTTGCTTCAATATATCCACATAATTTTCCTCCTTCATGATGCCATCTATTTTGTGAAGTGCACCAGTCCCTCCTGCAGCAAAGCACCCCCACATGATGCTGCCACCCCCGTGCTTCACGGTTGGGATGGTGTTCTTCGGCATGCAAGCCTCCCCCTTTTTCCTCATAACATAACTATGGTCATTATGGCCAAACAGTTCTATATTTGTTTCATCAGACCAGAGGACATTTCTCCAAAAAGTACAATCTTTGTCCCCATGTGCAGTTGCAAACCGTAGTCTGGCTTTTTGATGGCGGTTTTGGAGCAGTGGCTTCTTCCTTGCTGAGCGGCCTTTCAGGTTATGTCGATATAGGACTCGTTTTACTGTGGATAAAGATACTTTTGTACCTGTTTCCTCCAGCATCTTCACAAGGTCTTTTGCTGTTGTTCTGGGATTGATTTGCACTTTTCACACCGAAGTACGTTCATCTCTAGGAGACAGAACGCGTCTCCTTCCTGAGCGGTATGAAGGCTGCGTGGTCCCATGGTGTTTATACTTGCGTACTATTGTTTGTACAGATGAATATGGTACCTTCAGGCGTTTAGAAATTGCTCCCAAGGATGAACCAGACTTGTGGAGGTCTACATTTTTTTTTCTGAGGTCTTGGCTGATTTCTTTTGATTTTCCCATGATGTCAAGCAAAGAGGCACTGAGTTTGAAAGTAGGCCTTGAAATACATTCACAGGTACACCTCCAATTGACTCAAATGATGTCAATTAGCCTATCAGAAGCTTCTAAAGCATGACATCATTTTATGGAATTTTCCAAGCTGTTTAATGGCACAGTCAACTTAGTGTATGTAAACTTCTGACCCACTGGAATTGTGATACAGTGAATTATAAGTGAAATAATCTGTATGTAAACAATTGTTGTAAAAATTACTTGTGTCATGCACAAAGTAGATGTCCTAACCGACATGCCAAAACTATAGTTTGTTAACAAGAAATTTGTGGAGTGGTTGAAAAATTAGTTTTAATGACTCCAACCTAAGTGTATGTAAACTTACGACTTCAACTGTACATGTGGCTGACCCATGCTTATCCACAATGCATATAATTTAATATTCACCAACAGAGACAATTCTCTACTCTCTTACTGTTACTCGTGAAGTGTAGGAGTGTTGACCTGGGATCAGGTCCCCCCTGTCCAATTAGTCTTATTTATTAAGATCTAAAAGGCAAACCTGATCCTAGATCAGCAAGCCAACTCTGAATATGGGCCCATGAATGTGTAGATATTAGTATAAATCCGATGGTGGGTTTAGTGTCATGATGGAGTAATGAGGATCCATATAGAGACAAGGTTCAGTGCATTCAGAAAGTATTCAGACCCCTTGATTTTTCCCACATTTCGTTACGTTACAGCCTTATTCTAAAATGGATTAAATAAAACATGTTCCTCATCAATCTACACACAATACCCCATAATGACAAAGTGAAAACAGGTTTTTAGAGTTTTTTGCAAATGTATTTAAAATAAAAAACGGATCGCATTTACATAAATATTCAGACCTTTTGCTATAAGACTCGAAATTGAGCTCAGGTGCATCTGGTTTCCATTGATCATCCTTGAGATGTTTCTACAACTTGATTGAAGTCATCCTGTGGTATATTCAATTTATTGGACATGATTTGGAAAGGCACACACCTGTCTATATAAGGTCCCACAGTTGACAGTGCATGTCAGAGCAAAAACCAAGCCATGAGGTCGAAGGAATTGTCCGTAGAGCTCTGGGACAGGATTGTGTTGAGGCACAGCCTCCAAAACATTTCTGCAGAATTGAAGGTCCCCAAGAACACAGTGGCCTCCATCATTCTTATATGGAAGAAGTTTGGAACCTCCAAGACTCTTTCTAGAACTGGCCGCCCAACCAAACTGAGCAATCGGAGGAGAACGACCTTGGTCAGGGAAGTGACCAAGAACCCGATGGGAGTTCCTCTGTGGAGATGAGAGAACCTTCCAGAAGGACAACCATCTCTGCAGCACTCCACCAATCAGGCATTTATGTAAGAGTGGCCAGACGGAAGCCACTCCTCAGTAAAAGGTACATGACAGCCCACTTGGAGTTTGCCAAAAGGCACCTAAAGGACTCTCAGACCATGAGAAACAAGATTCTCTGGTCTGATGAAATCAAGATTTAACTCTTTGGCCTGAATGCCCAGCATCACGTCTGGAGGAAACCTGGCACCATCCCTAAGGTGGTGGCAACAGCATCCTGTGGGGATGTTTTTCATCGGCAGGGACAGGGAGACTAGTCACAATCAAGGGAAAGATGAACGGAGCATTATACAGAGAGATCCTTGATGAAAACCTGCACCAGAACGCTCAGGACCTCAGACTGGGTCGAAGGTTCACCATCCAACAACACAACGACCCAAAGCACACAGCCAATATAACGTAGGAGTGGGTTCGGCTCTCCATCCAACCTGACAGAGCTTGAGAGGATCTGTAGAGAAGAATGGGAGAAACTCCCCAAATACAGGTGTGCCAAGCTTGTAGCATCATACCCAAGAAGACTCAAGGCTGTAATCACTGCCAAAGGTGCTTTAACAAAGTGCTGAGTAAAGGGTCTGAATACTTATATAAATGTGATATATTCTAGAAACCTGTTTTTGCTTTGTCATTATGGGGTATTATGTGTAGATTGATGAGGGAAAAAACAATATAATCAATTTTAGAATAAGGCCGTAACATAACAAAATGTGGGAAAAGTCAAGGGGTCTGAATAATTTCCAAATGCACTGTATATTTACTCTGCTGCTACACCTATATCTAGTATTCACTACTCTCCTCAGTCATACAGTACGCACACACACTTGCTTTATAGATACCAATTAGCCCCCACAGTTCCACTATAATCCTCCCGTACCACCACTTCAGTCGTGGCCAAAAGTTTTGAGAATGACACACATATTAATTGTCACAAAGTTTGCTGCTTCAGTGTCTTTAGATATTTTTGTCAGATGTTACTATGGAATACTGAAGTTAATTACAAGCATTTCATAAGTGTCAAAGGCTTTTATTGACAATTACATGAAGTTGATGCAAAGAGTCACTATTTGCAGTGTTGACCCTTCCTTTTTCAAGACCTTTGCAATCCACCCTGGCATGCTGTCAATTAACTTCTGAGCCACATCCCATTCTTGCCTAATCAATGCTTGGAGTTTGTCAGAATTTGAGAGAGACAAACCATCACTTCATTGGCTCTCTCTCGCTCTCTCTCTCACACACTCACTCACACTCACACACTTCACTGGTACAAACCCTCACTTCATTGGTTCTCTCTCTCCCTCTCACACTCACTCACACACACAGACTTCACTAGGTTTAATGACACCTCTTTGAAGCTGTGTCCTTTCTGTGGGCTTCTCATCCCTCTCAAACACTCACTGGTCCTCAGAGCCTGACTTGGCTGTGTGTGTGTGTGTGTCAGGCTGTGTGTGTCGCCCGAAAGTGAGCCAGTGTTCACAGTATCGTCTGTCTGTTTTAAGTCTGTAGGTGTATGGGTGCACACGTACACGCGTATGTGTCTGCATCACGATGTTACCAAGTACTTTGAACAATCCTTTCACGGCCAGTGCCCAATCATCAGATGAGTGTATATTTGTCTCTGTCCATTCCTTCAGCCTACCCCAGCCATTTCTATGTCATCCCTCTCTCCACCTCTATCACTCTGGCCCTGTCTCTCATCCCTCTCTCCACCTCTCCTCCTCTCACCCGTGCCCTGTCTCTCATCCATCTCTCCACTTCTCCTCCTCTCACCCTGGCCCTGTCTCTCATCCCTCTCTCCACCTCTCCACCTCTCACCCTGGCCCTGTCTCTCATCCCTCTCTCCACCTCTCCTCCTCTCACTCTGGCCTTGTCTCTCATCCCTCTCTCCACCTCTCCTCCTCTCACCCGGGCCCTGTCTCTCATCCCTCTCTCCACCTCTCCTCCTCTATCACCATGTCTCTCATCCCTATCTCCTCCTCTATCACCCTGGCATTGTCTCTCATCCCTCTCTTCACCTCTCCTCCTATCACCCTGGCCCTGTCTCTCTATAGGGCTGCTATTGTGGTTGGTATTGTATCCATTGAATCTGATTGTGTATCATTGTGATTCTAATTAGTGGTAAAATGCTGAAGTGCTGAGTTCGTGCTTTCTCTCGCTCGATCTCTCTCTCGCTCTCTCTCTCAATGGGTCCATTTCTCATAATCTTTTATTGTCTGTTTCTCTCCCTGTCTCACTCTCTCTGCCCTCTGTATGTCTCTCTCTCTCTCTCTCTCTCTCTTTGTCCTGTTTCTGTCAAACTGTTTTTCTCTCATTCATTATTTCTCTCCGTTATATCTCTTCAGCCTCAATTTACTCATTCTTTACCTCTCTCTCCTTCCCCACTCTCTCTCCCTCTCCCTCCCTTCCTCTCTCTCCATTCCTCTCTCTACCACAACCTCTATCCACCCTCTCTCCCTTCCTTCCTCTTTCTCCCTAGCTTTCTCGCTCTCCACCCCCCCCCCCAAATTAAAATTAGAATATAGTAATAGTGAACTATGAAATAACATATATGGAATCAAGTAGTAAGCAATTTTTGTTTATGTATTTTAGATTTGAGATTCTTCAAAGTAGCCACCCTTTGCCTTGATGACACTTTGCATTCTCTCAACCAGCTTCACCTGGAATGCTTTTCCAACGGTATTGAAGGAGTTCTCACATATGCTGAGCACTTGTTGGCTGATTTTCCTTCACTCTGCGGTGCAACTCATCCCAAACCATCTCAGTTGGGTTGAGGTCGGGTGATTGTGGAGGCCAGGTCATCTGATGCAGCACGCCATCAATCTCCTTCTTGGTCAAATAGCCCTTACACAGCCTGGAGGTGTGTTGGGTCATTGTCCTTTTGAAAAACAAATGATAGTCCCACTAAGCGCAAACCAGATGGGATGGCGTATCGCTGCCGAATGCTGTGGTAGCCATGCTGGTTAAGTGTACCTTGATTTCTAAATAAATCACTGACAGTGTCACCAGCAAAGCACCATCACACCTCCTCCATGCTTCACGGTGGGAACCACACATTCGGAGATCATCTGTTCACCTACTCTGCGTCTCACAAAGACACAGAGGTTGGAACCACGGCAGGTAGCCTAGTGGTTAGCGCGTTGGGCCAGTAACCGAAAGGTTGCTGGATCGAATCCCCGAGCTGACAAGGTAAAAATCTGCTGTTCTGCCCCTGAACAAGGCAGTTAACCCACTGTTCCCTGGTAGGCCATCACTGTAAATAAGAATTTGTTCTTAACTGACATAAGAACATGATTTAAGACATGAAGGTCAGTCAATGTGGAAGATTTCAAGGACTTTGAAAGTTTCTTCAAGTGCAGTCACAAAAACCATCAAGCGCTATGATGAAACTGGCTCTCATGAGGACCGCCACAGGAAAGGAAGACCCAGAGTTACCTCTACTGCAGAGGATAAGTTCATTAGAGTTACCCGCCTCAAAAATAGCTTATTCTTGCCATAATATGGACTTGGTCTTTTACCAAATAGGGGTATCTTCTGTATACCACCCCTACCATGTCACAACACAACTGATTGGCTCAAATGCATTAAGAAGGAAAGAAATTCCACAAATTAATTAACAAAGCACACCTGTTAATTGAAATGCATTCCAGGTGACTACCTCATGAAGCTGGTTGAGAGAATGTCAAGAGTGTGCAAAGCTGTCATCAAGGCAAAGGGTGGCTACTTTGAAGAATCTCAAATCTCAAATATATTTTGATTTGTTAAACACTTTTTTTGCTTGCTACATGATTCCAGATGTGTTATTTCGTAGATTTGATGTCTTCACTATTATTCTACAATGTAGAACATAGTACAAATAAAGAAAAACCCTTGAATGAGTAGGTGTGTCTTTTGACTGGTACTGTATAAACTCAGCAAACGAAGAAATGTCCTCTCACTGACAACAACTTAACATGTGTAAATATTTGTATGAACATAACAAGATTCAACAACTGAGACATAAACTGAACAAGTTCCACAGACATGTGACTAACAGCAATGGAATAATGTGTCCCTGAACAAAGGGGGGGTCAAAATCAAAAGTAACAGTCAGTATCTGGTGTGTACTGCAGCTGGTGGGTTAAGTACTGCAGTGCATCTCCTCCTCATGGACTGCACCAGATTTGACAGTTCTTGATGTGAGATGTTACCCCACTCTTCCACCAAGACACCTGCAAGTTCCCGGACATTTCTGGGGGGAATGGTCCTAGCCCTCACCCTACGATCCAACAGGTCCCAGACGTGCTCAGTGGGATTGAGATCCGGGCTCTTCGCTGGCCATGGCAGAACACTGACATTCCTGTCTTGCAGGAAATCACGCACAGAACTAGCAGTATGGCTGGTGGCATTGTCATGCTGGAGGGTCATGTCAGGATGAGCCTGCAGGAAGGGTACCACATGAGGGAGGAGGATGTCTTCCCTGTAACGCACAGCATTGAGATTGCCTGCAATGACAACAAGCTCAGTCCGATGATGCTGTGACACACCGCCCCCAGACCATGATGGACCCTCCACCTCCAAATCGATCCCGCTCCAGAGTACAGGCCTCGGTGTAACGCTCATTCCTTCAATGAAAAACGCGAATCCAACCATCACCCCTGGTGAAACAAAACCGCGACTCGTCGGAAAAGAGCACTTTTGCCAGTCCTGTCTGGTCCAGCGACGGTGGGTTTGTGCCCATAGGTGATGTCTGGTGAGGACCTGCCTTACAACAGGCCTACAAGCCCTCAGTCCTGCCTCTCTCAGCCTATTGCGGACAGTTTGAGCACTGATGGAGGGATTGTGCCTTCCTGGTGTAGCTCGGGCAGTTGTTGTTGTGGAGTACGACCCTGCCTCACGCAGGAAGCGGCGCAGGTCCTAATCCAGGCACTTGTCATCTCCCGTCTGGATTACTGCAACTCGCTGTTGGCTGGGCTCCCTGCCTGTGCCATTAAACCCCTACAACTCATCCAGAACGCCGCAGCCCGTCTGGTGTTCAACTTTCCCAAGTTCTCTCACGTCACCCCGCTCCTCCGCTCTCTCCACTGGCTTCCAGTTGAAGCTCGCATCCGCTACAAGACCATGGTGCTTGCCTACGGAGCTGTGAGGGGAACGGCACCTCCGTACCTTCAGGCTCTGATCAGGCCCTACACCCAAACAAGGGCACTGCGTTCATCCACCTCTGGCCTGCTCGCCTCCCTACCTCTGAGGAAGTACAGTTCCCGCTCAGCCCAGTCAAAACTGTTCGCTGCTCTGGCACCCCAATGGTGGAACAAACTCCCTCACGACGCCAGGTCAGCGGAGTCAATCACCACCTTCCGGAGACACCTGAAACCCCACCTCTTTAAGGAATACCTAGGATAGGATAAAGTAATCCTTCTAACCCCCCCCCCCCCCCCTTAAAAGAGTTAGATGTACTATTGTAAAGTGGTTGTTCCACTGGATATCATAAGGTGAATGCACCAATTTGTAAGTCGCTCTGGATAAGAGCGTCTGCTAAATGACTTAAATGTAAATGTAAATGTTGTTGCCATCCTGTACCTGTCCTGCAGGTGTGATGTTCGGATGTACCGATCCTGTGCAGGTGTTGTTACACATGGTCTG
>NC_092086.1:25548101-25680950 GCF_045679555.1 Salvelinus alpinus
CCACTGCGAGGACGGTCAGCTGTCCGTCCTGTCTCCCTGTAGCGCTGTCTTATGCGTCTCACAGTACGGAAATTGCAATTTATTGCCCTGGCCACATCTGCATTCCTCATGCCTCCTTGCAGCATGCCTAAGGCATGATCACGCAGATGAGCAGGGACCCTGGGCATCTTTCTTTTGGTGTTTTTCAGAGTCAGTAGAAAGGCCTCCTTAGTGTCCTAAGTTTTCATAACTGTGACCTTAATTGCCTACCGTCTGTAAGCTGTTAGTGTCTTAACGACAGTTCCACTGGTGCATGTTCATTAATTGTTTATGGATCATTGAACAAGCATGGGAAACAGTGTTTAAACTCTTTACAATAAAGATCTGTGAAGTTATTTGGATTTTTACAAATTATCTTTGAAAGACAAGGTCCTGAAAAAGTGACGTTTCTTGTTTTGCTGAGTTTATTAGTAAGGATTGTGCTTTGTTGAGTTTGAACCAAATGGGTGTTACCCTTTTTGATCTGCTTTAGTGAAAGATCCGTTTATACCATCAATCCTCCCGAGTCACTACCCTGTTTTAGGTGTTTATGTTTGAATGATGGAAGTAACATTTCCCTGTAGCCTGGAGGACATTGAGTATCTATGACACCATGTTTCTAGAATAATTATTATGTCAAGACTTTGGTATTGTTAAGAATATTTGGGTTTGTGGTTTTAAGACCTAAGCTAGAAGAAGAGTACAAGCCCTGGAAAATAAATACCTATTTAACAGTGAAAATATGTTTGCATATTTGTGAATTAAGAAAAATAAAACTGTTTTGTGTTTGCGTGCGTGCGTGTGTGGTTGATGCACCCAATCAATACTTAGGCTAAGCACACTAACCACACACAACACAAGAGTGAATGTGTAAACTACAGTATAAGAATTTGTCAATACTAGGAGTGAAGACACTGTAAATTATATAAATAGACAAATACCTCTCTTTCTCTCCTTCTCTCCAGTCTCCCTGTCTCTCCTGCAGTGCGGCTGTAGTTCCAGAGGAGGATCAGGTTCTGGAGAAGGGCACGGTGCAGAACGGTTGCCATGACGATCACACAACCAATAGCAGCAAGGTTTGCCTCACCTTACCTCACTCTAGTGAACGTTTGACCTTTGAACCTAGCCGTGACCTTTACTCATCCCAACCTGACTTCACTTAAATCCAACCCCAGTTCATAAAACCAGGCTTAGTGTTATCATATTTTATTTCTGAAGTCATATTTATATCGCCATACTGTACATGATGGAATGACCTGACAAGAACAAGCCTGACATAACTTTATAGAACCTAGCCAAACGGAAATGTCTTGATTCATTTGGATTCACTAACTAAGTCACTAATCACTCTTATCCAAGACCTCAGGTATAACCCTTCTCACTCTCCTCTTTCTGTTTCAGCACACGCGCACACACGCACGCACGCACGCACGCACGCACGCACGCACGCACACACACACACACACAAACACACAGCTTCTCACTAGCCTCTCTCCTCTCAACTCCACCAGGACACCGCATCTCTCAAATGTCCCTCCCAGGCCCCCGTAGGCCGCAGCCCTAAGGCCCTGAACGGTCTGCTGAGCCCCAGGCTGGAGGAGCCCCTGACCAACAGCCAAACGTCCCTGTGTGAGATGCTCCAGGAGAAGGAGAAGAAGTGGGGTGGAGGGGCCATGGGGATGGACCACTCTGCTCTCATCCCCCTGCGCTCCAAGAACTTCAGAGAGAGGAGCGACGCTCACTTTGTAGATGTTATCAAAGAGGACAGGTGAGGCGATGGATGGATGTTACACAAACTGATCTGGAACCGGGCTTGATGGATGTGGTGGTGCTTTTTGGGGAGTTGGCAGAACAGCACTAATAGATCTGAGACCAGGCTAAGGGAATCAAAGGATAAGATTCTGATCGCTGAAGGCTGAACTGTTATGTAAGAAGCAGACCCACATGTATCTTTCATGTGGTATCAATGTCTGTTTTGATACAGTGTGTCTATTTACAATGTGCTTTATAGAACTAGTGTTACAGAAATTCCCTTCCTTTCCCTAAAATCCCCAGTTGTATAGAAATCTGGGTTGGAGGATCTGGATTTCCTGCTTATTCCCCCCGATTCTGGGAACTCTCCAACTGGGATAGAAAATATATATATAATATTTTTCTAATGTTTTGAGGTAGTTACCAGAATTTTGCAATCCTATATAGAACACACACTGCGGTATGATCTGCTGCGTGCTATTTTGTTTGTAGTGATCCTTACGCTTCTGCCCACTGAATAAGCACCTGGGTCATGTTCATTCGGCACCAAATGGAAGAAAACAGACATGATACAGTTGATGGTCTATCTGGACTTGTCCAGTAAGAAAAGCTCATTTTCCATTGCAAAATGCCTTATGAACACGGACGGCCCTGGTGGTATGATAGGTTGGTGTAACTCTCTCCCCGCCAAGTCTGTCTTCTCTATACTGACTGACTGATGTCTGTTGATCTGTCCATCTCTCAGTCTGATGAAGGACTACTTTTTCAAGCCTCCCATCAACAAGCTGAGCCACACCTTCCTGGACAGAACCCTGGAGTCTGCCTACAGGACTAGTTACCAGGAAGAGGTGTGTATCCCTCTCTGTCTGTTACTCTGTCTCTCTGTCTGCATGTGTCTGTCTGTCTGTTTACTTCCCTGCGTCTGTCTCTGTCTCTCTTTTCTGTCTGTCTTGCTATCTGCCTCTCCCTGTCAACACGTCCTCCCTTTATTTGGTATGTCTGTTCCCTATCTATTAGTAGATAGGGACATGAAACTAACTGTCTGTCTGTCTGCCTGTCTGCCTGCCTGCCTGCCTGCCTGTCTGCCTGTCTGTCTGTCTTCCTCTTATCTGTCACTCTGACTCCCTATCCGTTTCACCTTGTCTGTCTAGCTCTCTGTGTGTGTGTGTGTGTGTGTGTGTGTGTGTGTGTGTGTGTGTGTGTGTTCTCTGAGTAACCTGTAAGCACTGCACTATGTATGGCCTGTCAGGACTGCGGCAAAGACAGGGAAATCACTGCAGGACATCGATAGGAATGTCCTCTTAGCTTGTGATACCCTCTGCTGGTACAGTGGGGAAACTGCATGTTCAACTTCAAGTCTGGATAATGTTTTGTTCAGTTTCATACTTATTACTTAATCACAATGAGACAGTTTTATTAATGTTCTTTTAAGACTTCCATTCTTCATGCTTCTCTATTCTCTCCTGCAACCTTTGCTCTCTCTCTTTTACCCTTTCCAAACCCTCCCGCTCTTTATCTCTTTACTCTCTGCAACCGGACACAGGTACCATTCATTGCCATTGTGCCTTTAGTAAGGCACTTAACGGCGGCTAACGCTGTGCTGCTCTCAGCCTTGTGTGTCTTTGTGTGTGTATGAGGTTGGCGTGTATTGTGATAGCATATCAATCCATTTCAAATGACAAAGTATCTATTCCCTCCCGTCCCCAGGTGGAGACCCAGGCAGCGGTACAGACCTTTGCCAGCCCTACCTTCAGCTCTTTCCTGGACATGGTCCTGTGCTGCTCAGTGTTCCTGGCCCTCTCCCTGGCCTGCCTCCTCCGTCCCCTGCTCTCTCTCCCTGGGGCCCCCCTGCCTGCCCCGGCCCTCACCCTGGTTGCCGTGGCCGCCCTGCTGGAGGCCCTGGCGCTGGTGCTGTCAATACGGTAAGACGGTTAGGGGAGAGAAAATGACGCTGGAAGAAATGGCAGCAGTTTTACGGGCGCCCAACCAATTGTGCTATTATGTGGTGTTTTTCACGTTATTTGTAACTTATTTTGTACATAATGTTTCTGCCACCGTATCTTACGGCAAAAAGAGCTTCTGGATATCAGGACAGCGATCACTCACCTCGGATTAGTCAAAGATTTTTTCTTCAACAAGCAAGAAGCACAAGACATTCTCCAAACACCCGACAGGGCCATCATCCCCATTATTTGCAAGAGGAGGCGACGCAGGTACAGAGGACAAAGAGCCGGATGCCTGGTCAGGACCCGGAAAAGGCGAGTGTGAAAGCTGCCGTTACCGTCAATACTACTCGCCAACGTGCAATCATTGGACAATAAACTAGACGAGGTACGATCACGAATATCCTACCAACGGGACATCAAAAACTGTAATATCCTATGTTTCACGGAATCGTGGCTGAATGACGACATGGATATTCAGCTAGCGGGATACACGCTGCACCGGCAAGATAGAACAGCACACTCCGGTAAGACGAGGGGGGGCGGTCTGTGCATATTTGTTAACAACTAAATAAATTGCAGGCCACACTACTTGCCTAGAGAGTTTTCAGCTATACTTTTTGTGGCTGTTTATTTACCACCACAGACAGATGCTGGCACTAAGACTGCACTCAGACAGCTGTATAAGGAAATAAGCAAACAGGAAACCACTCACCCAGAGGCGGCGCTGCTAGACTTTAATGCAGGGAAACTTAAATCAGTTCTACCAAATTTCCATCAACATGTTAAATGTGCAGCCAGAGGGAAAAAAATTCTAGATCACCTGTACTCCACACACAGAGACGCGTACAAAGCTCTCCCTCGCCCTCCATTTGGTAAATCCGACCACAACTCTATCCTCCTGATTCCTGCTTACAAGCAAAAATTAAAGCAGGAAGCACCAGTGACTCGGTCTATAAAAAAATGGTCAGATGAGGAAGATGCTAAACTACAGGACTGTTTTGCAATCACAGACTAGAACATGTCCGGGATTCTTCCGATGGCATTGAGGAGTACACCACATCAGTCACTGGCTTTATCAATAAGTGCTTCGAGGACGTCGTCCCCACAGTGACTGTACGTACATACCCCAACCAGAAGCCATGGATTACAGACAACATTCGCACTGAGCTAAAGGGTAGACTCTAACCCGGAAGCTTACAAGAAATCCTGCTATGCCCTGCAACGAACCTTCAAACAGGCAAAGCGTCAGTACAGGGCTAAGATTGAATCATACTACACCGGCTCTGACGCTCGTCTTATGTGGCAGGGCTTGCAAACTATTACAGACTACAAAGGGAAGCACAGCCGCGAGCTGCCCAGTGACACGAGCCTACCAGACAAGCTAAATCACTAATATGCTCGCTTCGAGGCAAGCAACACTGAGGCATGCATGAGAGCATCAGCTGTTCCGGATGACTGTGTGATCACGCTCTCCGTAGCCGACGTGAATAAGACCTTTAAACAGGTCAACATACATAAGGCTGCGGGGCCAGAATAATTACCAGGACGTGTCCACTGGACATGTGCTGACCAACTGACAGGTGTCTTCACTGACATTTTCAACATGTCCTTGATTGAGTCTGTAATACCAACATGTTTCAAGCAGACCACCATAGTCCCTGTGCCCAAAAACACAAAGGCAACCTGCCTAAATGATTACAGACCCGTAGCACTCATGTCCGTGGCCATGAAGTGCTTTGAAAGGTTGGTCATGGCTCACATCAACACCATTATCCCAGAAACCCTAGACACAGTCCAATTTGCATACTGCACAAACAGATCCACAGATGATGCAATCTCTATTGCACTCCACACTGCCCTTTCCCACCTGAACAAAAGGAACACTTATGTGAGAATGCTATTCATTGACTACAGCTCAGCGTTCAACACCATAGTACCCTCAAAGCTCATCACTAAGCTAAGGATCCTGGGACTGAATACCTCCCTCTGCAACTGGATCCTGGACTTCCTGACGGGCTGCCCCCAGGTGGTGAGGGTAGGTAGCAACACATCTGCCACGCTGATCCTCAACACTGGAGCTCCCCAGGGATGCGTGCTCAGTCCCCTCCTGTACTCCCTGTTCACCCACGACTGCATGGCCAGACACGACTCCAACACCATCATTAAGTTTGCAGACGACAACGACGAGACAGCCTATAGGGAGGAGGTCATAGACCTGGCTGGGTGGTTATTCTGGCACCAGAACAGAATAACAACCTATCCCTCAACGTAGCCAAGACTAAGGAGATGATTGTGGACTACAGGAAAAGGAGGACCGAGCACGCCCCCATTCTCATCGACGGGGCTGTAGTGGAGCAGGTTGAGAGCTTCAAGTTCCTTGGTGTCCACATCAACAACAAACTAGAATGGTCCACACACACCAAGACAGTCGTGAAGAGGACACGACAAAGCCTATTCCCCCTCAGGAGACTAAAAAGATTTGGCATGGGTCCTGAGATCCTCAAAAGGTTCTACAGCTGCAACACCGAGAGCATCCTGACTGGTTGCATCACTGCCTGGTAAGGCAATTGCTCGGCCTCTGACCGCAAGGCACTACAAAGGGTAGTGCGTACGGCCCAGTACATCACTGGGGCCAAGCTTCCTGCCATCCAGGACCTCTACACCAGGCGGTGTTAGAGGAAGGCCCTAAACGTTATCAAAGACCCCAGCCAACCCAGTCATAGACGGTTCTCTCTACTACCGCATGGCAAGCGGTACTGGAGTGCCAAGTCTAGGACAAAAAGGTTCCTCAACAGTTTTTACCCCCAAGCCATAAGACTCCTGAACAGGTAATCAAATGGCTACCCGGACTATTTGCATTTTGAGCCCCCCCAGTAACCCCTCTTTTTACACTGCTGCTACTCTCTGTTTATCGTATATGCATAGTCACTATAACTATACACTCATGTACATACTACCTCAAATTGGGCCGACCAACCACTGCTCCCGCACATTGGCTAACCGGGCTGTCTGCATTGTGTCCCACCCACCACCCTCCAACCCCTCTTTTACGCTACTGCCACTCTCTGTTCATCATATATGCATAGTCACTTTAACCATATCTACATGTACATACTACCTCAATCAGCCTGACTAACCGGTGTCTGTATGTAGCCTCGCTACTTTTATGGCCTCACTACTGTATATAGCCTGTCTTTTTACTGTTGTTTTTATTTCTTTACTTACCTATTGTTCACATAATACCTTTTTGCACTATTGGTTAGAGCCTGTAAGTAAGCATTTCACTGTAAGGTGACCTGTTGTATTCGGCGCACGTGACAAATAAACTTTGATTTGAGAAGGAGAGGTGGAGAGGTGAAGAGAGGGAGAGAGGAATGGGGAGGAGGAGGAAAAGGGGGGAAGAAGTTCAGAGGGATGGAAGGAGGAGGGAGAAGAGGGGAAAGTGATATGAGGGGTGGGTTGGAACTGGGGAGGAGAGGAAGAGGGGGAGAATGGTAAAGGAAGGGAGAGAACTAAGTGGGATGAGGTTTGAAGATGGGGAAAAGGGGAGGCCATTAGCCTGTTTTTCAATGGGGTTGGATTACTGTACACGTACTGTCTATCAGCCCTCTCTGAGCGAACCTCCTCTCCTCCTCTCCCAGGATGGCCTTCTACCTGGACAGCGTGATGAGCTGCACTAGGACCCTGCTGAAAGCCATCTCTGGCTGGGTCCCCCGTCACCTGATAGGTGCCGTGCTGGTGTCCCTGCCCGCTGTGTCCGTCTTCTCACACGTCACCTGTGACATGCACCTCTCCATACAGGTGAGCGTGTCTATTCTGTTCATTTGCCCTGGTAATTTCCTCCAGAGTTTGCTAATGCTAACGATTGTTCCTTCCTGTGTCTCTATCGGTGTCTCCCAGTTCACCATGCTCACCTGCTGTGCAGTGATCATTGCCATCATCCAGTACTGTAACTTCTGCCAGCTGAGCTGCTGGATGCGCTCGGCCATGGCCACGGTGGTGGGACTGGTGCTGTTCGCCCTGCTCTTCAGCCCACCCTGCAGGTCAGGCACGTTATGATGGCTTCTATTTTTTAACACATTTATGGCCCTTTTTTGTTGGTCGGAAAGGACCTGAAAGGGGCATCTGCAGTTCAAACAACAATAACAACACGTGACACCCTGTCACTGTTTTGGTAAACAACTGAGGAACGGGGCTAGAGAAATGTTACCACCCTCAAATTTGTATATTACCCATTTAATCCACTCACTGAAGTTCGATAGGATATTGTATACAATATTACCACAATGTCATAAATTAGTATGACTTTTCCTTTGTGCTGACACTGTGTGGAATTTAATTTGTCGTGGACTCGATTAATCTCATCCGACCGTGTCTCGTGTTTTTGTCTCCTCTGTCTTCCAGTTCTGCCAACAGTATGTTATTTTGGTGAGTAGAAGGAAGTTATCCATACAACTAATGATGCATTCACAATGTATCATTGGAAGGCCATGCTGTATTCTCAGATTATAAATATATCTCTCTCACTCCACCTTTCCTTAACTCCTTCCCTCTCTCTTTTTCTCCATCCCTCCTTCCTTCTCTCCCTCCCTGCCTACATTTCTCTACATCTCTACCTCCCTACCTCATTCTCCATCACTCCCTTCTTCTCTCCTTCCTTGTTTCTCCACCCTTTCCCTTTCTTTCTCTATCTCTCCCTCCCTTTCTCTCTCCTCCAGGTCTGGCAACGCCACCCACAACAGTAACCGCAGCAGTCTTGTACATGGTCAGCCTGAGCCCGCCGCTGACCCCGTGCCCCGCCTCCAGGACCTGCTGGGCCCCGAGGTGGGAGTGGCTTTCTTCCTGCTCCTCCTGCTCGTCTGGTTCCTCAACCGCGAGTTTGAGGTCAGCTACCGCCTCCATTACCACGGCAACGTGGAGGCCGACCAGCACCGCATCAAGATCCAGAACATGAGGGACCAAGCCGATTGGTTGCTTAGGAACATCATCCCCATCCACGTGGCAGAGCAGCTCAAAGTGACTCAGAGTTATTCCAAAAACCATGGTAGCGTTGGCGTGATTTTTGCCAGTATCGTTAACTTTAGCGAGTTCTACGAGGAGAGTTACGAGGGCGGCAAAGAGTGCTACCGCGTGCTCAACGAGCTCATCGGTGACTTTGACGAACTGCTTCGCGAGCCGCCCTTCAACAACATCGAGAAGATCAAGACCATCGGCGCCACGTACATGGCGGCGGCCGGGCTGAACGCGCAGCAGTGTGCCGAGGCGCCGCACCCGCACGGCCACCTGCGGGCGCTGTTTGACTTCGCACTGGAGATGATGCGCGTGGTGGACGACTTCAACAAGAACATGCTGGGCTTCAAGTTCAAGTTGCGCATCGGGTTCAACCACGGCCCTTTGACCGCAGGGGTGATCGGCACCACGAAGCTGCTCTACGACATCTGGGGCGACACTGTGAACATTGCCAGTCGGATGGACACCACGGGCGTGGAGTGCCGCGTGCAGGTGAGCGAGGAGAGCTACTGCGCCCTCAGTGCCATGGACTACAACTTCGACTACCGCGGCACAGTCAACGTCAAGGGCAAAGGTCAAATGAAGACCTTTCTGTTCCCCAAGAGTGCAGACAGTGGTGCCCCCGTTCCCCAGTACCTGCTCTCCGTATCGCCAGAGATCCGGGTGCAGGTGGACGGGAGTATCGGGCGCTCGCCAACGGATGAGCTCTCTAATATGGTGCCTAGCTCCATGGCTGGCGTACCCAGTATCACCAGTCCCTCGCTCAGCTCTGGGGTGTCCACAGGTCTGCTGCGGCCTGAGAGGGGGGTGGTGGAGGCTGGAGATAGGCCAGACAGTCGGCAACAATACTACTGTAGCCCTACTACTACAGAGACCATCGCAGCCAGACGCTCCTCCTCATCATCCTACGTTGGTCTAGCCTCCCTGCCTATCACTAGTCAAGCTGGAGCTACTTTGACAGTCCAACAACCAAATCTACCCATCACTAATAAAGGTGAAACTCCTTCAACCAACGTCCAACACCCAAATCTGCCCACCACTAGTCTAGCTGGAGCTCCTACAACAAACGTCCTCCAACAACCAAAACCTGTGGCGCCTGCCTCCCTCCAGCCTCTCTCCCCTCAGAATGCCACAGCAACTGAGTCACGGAAGCAGGTGGAAAAAGAGAAAGAGGAGAAGGACGATGATGACATTATTGGCGAGCTAACGAAACTCTAAGACTGTTATGTCTGCGATAGTTTTTTGCATTAGCCTTCAGCCCTTTAAGCACGGCCTTTCTTGCATTCCTGCCAGTTGAAGCTTATTATGGAACAGTCATATGTGACGAGAAGGAGGTAGCACCTAAATGGCAGACTGTAAGAAACCAGTTTCTGGCTCCTCAGTTGTCAATTCTTCTCCAGGTTCGTGCTCATTAGGACACGCCTTTGTAAATCTTTTTGCAACTGTAAGCGAAAATTAGCGTTTCTTATTGAACAAGTTCAGATACTAGGTCTGTTTTCTTCCCGCTCATGTCCACTGAACACGACCGATGTATCTGGTGGGCACAGTAAGAGTGAATAAGAAGATAGGGAAAGTACGATGGGCGCTATTACTGAACTTATGTTGCTATAGAAACCCAGCCTCCTATGATCTACTTGATTCTCACTAACATCTTTAGTCTTTTTTTTGTTGTATGTTTTTGGCTTTTTTTTCTCGCCTTTGTTTTTTTATGTCTTGATTAAGTGCCTTTAGCACAAAATAATGTGTAGACCAAGCTGATCTGGACAAGGAAAGAAGAAGAAACTTAAAGGGAAAAGACAACTGGGAAAGACTTCTACACTACAAAACTGTGAACCTTATGTACATTTTAAGGCAAAAGCTTGGTTTCTGTCAGTTTGTTACAGTTGTCTTTGGTCTGTGTTGCTTTTATTACTGTAGTTAAGGAGTTTACAAGAATCGGAGCAATAAGGAATGCCACAGTGAAGAGTGAATGATGGGTTACAAATGGGGAAGCAAGATGGAGTCGTCTTTTCACAGTGAATCACTTTAAATTGTCTAAGAAAAGCACAGGCCTCGCACAGCGCTCTCAGACAAACCCACAACAATATCTAGAACATCAGTCGGAAGGCTTGACTGTGTGCTTGTGTCTGTGTGCTACACTACAGTAATAACTGCCGTCCACGGCCTCATGTGGAGAGGTGGCTGTAAGTTGTCATTCTGCAACTGATGAAACCGTGGGAAGAAGGTCGGGAGTGGGATTAAGAAATAATGAAATCCCTCTTGCTGATGTGGTATCTGTTCTCCTGGCCCTGGTTAAAAGTAAGGACCTCTGTCTTACCAGCCTCAAGCCGTCAACTAGACCTTGGTAATAGTAATTAGGGCTGAATCCTAACTCCCACTTAAGTCTGTTTTATGTCGAGGTCTCCCATTGACATCAATGCATGACTAAGTGAAAATGTTTAAGTTAGGACTTGACCCTAACTCTTTAACATATCATTAATTAGCTTCAACTGCACATTAGCTCTGCAAGTCTATAAAGCTAACTTTTAGCACCACAGGTTGGTTCATGTGCCATAACCTCTTCCTAGTCTTTTACAGGAATGCAATCTGCTGTTATGCTACCATTGTTGAGGTTTGAAGTGCACCCCTCTAGGTAGGCCTCCTAATAGGTTGTTTCTATTGAACGTGCTGGTTTGCTTACAATACAGTTAACAATCTGCTAAAACTGTTACATGTGCGTCACGTACATATCATGTGGAATAGGCAAGAGCACAAACAGATTAACCAGATTAACCTGAGTTAAGATGTTGAGTGATCCAGTTTAACGGAATGGTAGATTGGTATATTGACCTTCAAATAGGACTTGATATGCTATCGCCACGCCCCACTCCTGTTACTCTACCGTCCGGCTATTTAGAAATACATGCCAGGGGGAATGCACCCGATTCCTCTTGTTACAGCATTCCTGACAAATTAGATCCTGGATAATAAGGGACATTTCTAACATGCGTCATGTAAACAACATGTGAAAATAAACATGTAAAGTGTGCATGTTCAGTGCTACATATTTTCCTATTTGTTTTGTGTGTTTGTTTTGTTGAAGTTGAGATCTTGTTGTTTTCTTTTTATATATATATATGTGTGTACTGTATGCATTGTTTTATCAGACCCTTTCTTGAGAGAATTGAGTATGGTAAACTGTACAGTGCATTTCCTCCAACTGCAAGTCTAATCATCCCTGTCATTTTCTCTCAGTTTTAGTAAAAGGGCTTGGGTGCTCGGGGGAAATAACAAAACAAGTAATGGTACTACTAGGTTTCCATCCAATTGGCGACAGATTTTCATGCGAATATTCTAAAATCTACATAAAGAAAATATGCGCATTTTTCCACCAGTGGTGTGTTTCCACCAAACGGACTTGTTGCGGATAAAAATCAGTGCATGATGACATAGAGCACACAAAATGTACTTTTTCACTTAAGTTTTCACGTACCAAATAAAAATCTAAAGTTCAGTGTGTTTCCATTCCATTTTCAACTCTACCAATAGTTTTGCTATAAAAAAACTGTTGGGTAAAATAGCAAATGTGCCTACTCTGGTCTTGGTACATGTGCTCTAGCCAACAGCTCGCAGATACAATGAGGATAGGCTCGTTTACATAATGAGATTATTATGGATAAGAGCGAGAAAATGTGTATTTTTCAAACGGCAGCCAAGCATGGATCAACATGTCACCAGAATCAGACCCTGGAGATTTATTGGAAAGGAGCATCAAGATCACTGTGCACTTTCATCACCCTGTGAAGGTCATCAGAAGTTAGGCCTATTTCATCTGTAGCCTAATAAACTGCTTATCATTGCGTGACTCAAGGTTTACTTCGATATGATTATTATATGAATATTTACCTTTAAAGGCATTTCCACTGCCATTTCTCGCATAATTGATAAAAAAATTACCAACACAGAAAGATCCCCACCCCGTCGAACAAACAAATTATCTTTCGGCATTTATAAAATTGTACCGAAACTTCCTGTTTCCATCACAGATGTTGTGATTTAAAAAAAATTATACGATATGACTTTACTCACATAAAAACTGGGGATGGAAACGTTTATATTATTTTTGACCTCAGACATACTTTGAAACCTCAAAGGTACAATATCAAAGCATTCTGAATTAGGAGTATAACTTGGGAAGTAAATGTTCATAGTAAAAGACTCCAAAGCAACATGTTTTAGTTTAGTAAAGATGGAGATACTCAGGATATCCCAGCAATCATTTGGGTTTTAAATGCATCTTTCAACTTTCAGCACTTAAGTTTCTCTTTTGTAGTGCCATAATTTGTTTTTCTACAGGTTCCTTGTGTGTACTGCAAGAGTTTGCTAGTAGTGCCTTTTCAGTCATAGAAAAATCCTCTCTAAATCAACTCTTATATCATTTAATTAAGATTGCCCCGTTTTGTTTTCTCAAACCTCCTTGAATATACATTTGTTTGGCTTTTTTACATGTGCACATATTTTTCTCATCCAAGTTCTTTGAACTTTTTATATGAATTTGACATGTGCCTTTTCTACTACATAACCTGCTGAGCAATTGTTTCCAACATGTAGTATCACTGATATGAGTATGAAACTCAATATTGCAGTTCATTGTCACTTTTTGGTACACAGCTGCCACTTATTTGTTCTGATGTGGATTTAAAAAACAGGGAATAACACAAATGTAGTTTTGCTTTGTTTGACTGGATATTGTTGTACTGTGTAGAATTGCTTGAATGGGGTTAGGCCCATTTTAAGTGCATTAATCTACAAACGGGATTGTTTTCAAATTGTCAAATGTATTCTTACCGATTATGAGCGTGCAACCCTTGTTGTAACCTACCCAAATTGCATTGATTACAATAAAGGGACATATTGGAAACAATCAGTTTAAATAATAAACTTCACACAGTGTTATGTTGCTAAATGTCCCAAGGAAGGGGAATCTGCATAATTGAGGTCTGGACACATGAAAGGAAGATAAAACCTAGATATTAGCTACAACTTATCTTATTGCTTTTGAGAAACTCTGCTTATCAACCTATGGATTCCTGGTGTTTTATCGTGTTGATGCTGGATAAGTAGCGTTCTTTAGAAAGCAAAGGGAAATAAATAGTTGAATTTAAGGCTAACTCTTATAGAGGTGTTGGAGCTCAAATCTTATGCCCAATTCAGTCCGAACCGTACTGTGATGATGGCTCTATTTTCATTTCACACTGCAACTGTGGTGAACGTGTTACCGAACCAGCTCAGTACAGCTCGGTTGGGCTCAGTAGTGTGAAAAGGGTATTGTGTTCCCTACTTAAAAAAAAGCTTAGTTTTTTTTGTACTAACTTGCCTTCATTGCAAAAAGGACTTCATGAATTGACAATGGGATTGAAACGTTGTGAACTAACAGAATGGCACATTGAGACTGGTTTTGATGCCAAATATAGATGTCATTGATTTGATGTATGTTTGGCCTTATTTCGCCCTCTTTCATTAGCTTGTCGTGCACATTGATGACGGGTTGTTTCTATACTCACTAGTACGATATGTATGCAGTATGTATACATTTTGCACAAAGCACTCACTCTGTATGTACATATGCATTTTATATTTTGTATTATTTATACAGGTGCCATTGTTGAATGGTTGAGGAATACATGGAAGGTTAGATAAATGTTAGAACACTGTTACAATTATGTCCAAATGTCATGTTTGCCTGCATGTATAGTATGTGTGTGTACCTACCTGTACGAATGTTTGTGTAACTGTATGATTGTGGGAGAGGGATGCTCTAACCTAGGATTGTGTGCTGCTTGAACTTGTCCATTTCTTTCCACCTCAGTATGTCAAAGTCAATTTACATTTGAGTAATTTAGCAGACACTCTGATCCAGAGCATACATTTTTTCCATACTGGTGCCCCGTGGGAATCGAACTCACAACTTGGCATTGCAAGCACCATGCTCTACCAACTGAGCCACATGGGACTCTGACAAGGACCTATAAGGACATTTTCCTGCCACCACTACTTCTATATAGGCCTAGGCGACAGATCTCTCCATCCTAAGGGATCCCATGGTATTGCCCCATGAGTAGCCTGGTCGGTCTCAGATTGGTTTGTGCTGTTGGCAGCTCCTATGGTCAATGTAACAGCAAACAATGACCATAGGAGTTGACGAGACAGTGCAAACAGATCTGGGACCAGGCTATATCATCAACACCCTGCAAGGTAAAATCACACTGCTAGATTTCTGTTAACGTTTTCAGACCCTGTTTCATATAAGCCTACTGTACAGTTGTGGCTGGTAGATCTTTGGCCTCCCTCCCACTGTATTTTATATAGCACGCTGCATTTTTGGAGGGGTCTGCAAATGAAGGTTTAAAAAAAAAGGAATAAAGTGATTTTTTTCTGAGACTTGTTTGGATGGTTCTGTTTGCATTGCTTGATATTTACCCATTATTACAACTTTTGATGATGCATTTACAATTGACATGTAAACTTCTGTTGTTTGGCTCCTTAAATTGATACAAATGTAGTGGACTAGATGGATGGACAAGGGTGAAGTGCCCCAAAATGGTCTTATGAGGGTTGGTGACTTGGAGACGCATGATACACAATGTATATGGGGGGCTGCACAATAACTGCTCACTTGTACATTGTTCTGTAACACTTTAGGTTAGAAAGTGCTTTGACAGCTACTTAATTTTTTGGGTTATTCCACCCCTAGAGGCTTGTTGATGTACGTCCACATGACGCACGGCAGGGCATAGGTTTGCGTAGGGCGTGATTGCACAGCCCCTCCCCCCCCCAGTCTAGCTAGAAAGAAAAAAACTTTTTGTATCGGAGGAATCAACAGCCGCCATCTTGACGCGGCTCAGAATCAGGATTTCGGGAGAGCATTATTCTTTAGACCGAAACGAGCCATTTAGACCGTGCTCAAACGGCTTTATTCTGCAGAAAATCGAAGTCTTTATTCCTTCGAAGATAATTATTGAGAAAAAACGAGGATTGGATCAGTTTTTGTCGTCTAGAGAGCCCCTCGTATATTTGATTTCCCCTTCAGAGAGCGCTGCTTCTCCGTATCTCCGTTCCGAGACGATGTATTTATCGAGAGACAGTATCGAGAAAAATACATCAGCGCATACAAAATATTTTTGTAAATTTCTTGTCTTTATTGGAGGCGAAAATTGAATTTAAGGCTGTTCATTTGGACCGGGAAAAGGCGCTTATTTAAAGATGCCTATCTAGGGATTTATGGAGAAAGGGTCTTGAATCCACACTATATACTTTTTTTGCTACTATTTTAATTTATTTTTCGTGAACCGAAATATTTTTTGGCCATAATTATTAACGATAATTATGTGGGTGTTGGGTGTTGGATTATCATGGGGTGATTGTCAGCGGCGAAGCGTGGCGCTGTTGCCTTTATTTTGAAACATTCTACTCGGCTGACTAGTGCAAGCATTTTTCTATCTTGCCAGCTAGTTGGTTAAATACCCCTATACATGGGGTGTGAGTAAGAAAGAAGATTGTTGCCATAAAAAAATCTAGCTGGAAGGAGTCGAATTTCATTTTGCATCATTATTTAGTGATCATTCTTACCGATCAGAATGGCTGACAATTTGCTGGACGTCGGACCTCCCAACGCAAAGCGACCGAAACTCAATTCTCCTGCGCTTTCAGCGTCAGATGGTCCAGGTAAGCACCAAGTAGAGCCTATTTTGTCGTCAGTCTAGTGATAAAATAAATGTATGCTAACAATGCATGAGTTATTTTAGTGATAATGAAAACTACTTTTATATTTTGTCTGGTGTTGATTGCGTTCGCTCGTGCACAATGTTCCTCACTTAGAACTTTCATATGTCTGCTCTCGAGCTTTGCAGTCTAGTTTTTCGTGGTATTAAATTGTCACACCCGACTGTCACTGAATCTACAGTCACCCGTCTCTAGTAGCCAATCCTCCGCTGCTCTCTTCTCGACTTGCCCATATGCCTTGGTAGTAAAGTCAGCCTACTGGCGGTGCTGGTATTGCACCATGTGCTGATGTGTCTGTCGCTCCTTCTCCGTTTACTAGCTACGCCTCTGAAAACTTGTCACGCCTATGTTCCGGATAATGTCATTGCGGTGGAGTGTGAGTCGGAGCAGCGGTCCGAACGCAGACTAGACTTGTGATATAGCCGCCGCGTCTGTTCAAAAGAAAAGTGCAACCTGTTGAATTTGGTTCATTTCAACACTGACAGACACTTGTTAACCTACCGGTATAGGACTATTGTATGAGCACAGTCAACAGAAGTGTCAACATGAACTTGAAGGTAAGTTATATAAATGTTCATACAGAGTGAAACCGATAGGAATTTCTTGGACGCTGCCCTTGAATAGGGGCCCTGCGGTGAAGTTTATGGACAGGTCTCCTGTGCTCATAAACCTAGCCTCCCAGATAATAACAAAAGTCTACCACAGCGCTGCCTTGGTTAGTTTTTATCAGAGAGAGAAGCACATCAAGCCTAAACCTAACCTCAGGGTCTACCACCACACTGTACCCACCCAAACACTCAGGAAACAGCAGAGGGTCCACCCCCCTATCCACATCGATGGGACTGCAGTGGAGAAGGTGGAAAGCTTCATGTTCCTTGGCGTACACATCACTGACAAACTGAAATGGACCACCCACACAGACAGTGTGGTGAAGAAAGCGCAACCGAGCCTCTTCAACCTCACCAGGCTGAAGAAATTTGGCTTGGCACCTAAAACCCTCACAAACCTTTACAGATGCACAATTGAGAGGATCCTGTTGGGCTGCATCACCGCCTGGTACAGCAACGGCACCGCCCGCAACCGCAAGGCTCTCCAGAGGGTGGTGCAGTCTGCACAACGCATCACCGGGGGCAAACTACCTGCCCTCCAGGACACCTATAGCACCCGATGTCACAGGAAGGCCAAAAAGATCATTAAGGACATCAACCACCAGAGCCACTGTCTGTTCACCCCGCTATCATCCAGAAGGCGAGGTCAGTACAGGTGTGTCAAAGCTGTTTTTCAGTGTCTCGATCCCAGCTATCTCAAGGCCATCAGACTGCTAAACAGCCACTAGCACATTAGAGGCTGCTGCCTATAGACATAGACTAGAAATTACTGGCCACTTTAAGAAATGGAACACTGGTCACTTTGATGTTTACCTATCTGGCATTACTCATCTCATATGTATATACTGTATTCTATACTATTCTACTGTATTTTAGTCCATGCCACTCTGACATCGCTCATCCATATATGTATATATTCTTAATTCCATTCCTTACTTAGATTTGTCTATTGGATATATGTTGGTAAGTTGTTTCTTGTTAGATGTTACTGCACTCTCGGAGCTAGAAGCACAAGCATTTTGCTACACCCACAATAACATCTGCCAAACGTGTATGTGACCAATACAATTTGATTTGAACCTGCACAACTTCCCCTGGTTCCTGGCCTCATATCGCTAGCCGTAGCCAGCCAACATATCGTTTAACATGGTTATTTAACAACCAGTTATATTTTATGCTTAACATTGTATGACGTTGCTGTGGCAGCTGCACCACTCCCTCCCTCCACGCACTAGAGCTAAGCGATTAGTGCATTTTAATGTCGGGTTCGGTTCAATTATTTGAAAAATATATATATATTTTGGTTTCCATTATTTATTTGACTATGCATTATGTGGGTTATATGCTGTAATACAAAATAAAACAATTAGGGCAGTCCCTGACCAAATCTTTGTTGACAATAATCAACTGTTCTTTCGACCAATCGATTGAAATGATTAAACATCTTATGTGTTTTAATCAAATCCATGATATCCACTGAGCTTGTCTTATGATTTAAGCGAACCGTTTAATGAAATAATTAAGACACACAAATGACTAGAGGGAGTCCGACCGCACTTGATTTGATTCTGCCAGGCCGGGCTCAGACTTGCTGCTCTGTGTTAAAGAAAAATGACAGCGAGTGACTGTGTGACTAGCACTGGTTGTTTCTCTCCTCCCTGCTGCAGCGACCACCACATAACATCAGCAGTGTTTATTGCGCTGTCTGTGTTGCTGAAGCTGCAACGTAATTACAGCCATTTCTGACTGAAAAGTTATGTTACTGAAATCCCTAATTTGTTTAGGAAAAACATTCCCTCAACCCTTGCTCTCTTTACAAGACATATTTATTCATCGCATGCACTTGACCAATAGGGCCTGACCTATAGGATATCATTATCACATCAATGAATTGGTTATAACAAACTCTGAACACCGTAACACAGAAATGGATGCAGAGGACATGACAAACTCAAAACGGGGGAATGTTTACGAGTTACTTGGGAGGAAAACGGGAAGTCAGATTTGTGGAATAAATGTGACTAGTTGTTGAAAATACTGGAGATCAAGAAAAATTTGTTAAGGAGCAAGCGCTGTGCATATTGTGTGTTCCAAACAGGTGTTGTTAGATTACAATATCATTTTCTGGACTATTTGGAACAATGTAAATAACACAAATAAATTATAAGCTACCAGAGAGTCTGTAACGTTTAGTTTTTTGGGAAAGCCTTAATACAGCAAAGACTAAAAACAGTCGCATTCGTGAATGCAATTTCTGAAATGAAAGTTTATTTATCGTTTACGCTTATTATTCAAGGTTTGATTTATTTTAAAACTAAAAAGCTTGATTGCATTTCAAGTCATGAATGACTTGTATGCTGTGTGATAACATGAATGATTGATTGTTGCCTATAAGTATTGAAATATATGCCCAAGTAAGTTTCGGTATAAGACTTAACAGGATGCGCTCTAACATGCTGACCACACCACTCTTGTCGCGTGCGTTGCAAAATAAATGTACACATACATGTTATTCAATCATTGCACCCACACTGCTCGTGCTCCTTAGCGAGCATATGCATGGCCAGACACTAAAATAAAAATAGGTTATATTTGTGAAGCTCAATGCGCTGCAAGTCCGGCCTCTCAAATCTCATTGGTTTCTAGAAGCATATACCCACGTGCCATCTCCTCATTGGTATTTAGAGGCATATACCCACGTGGGTGATTGAAAGATGAACTGACTTCCACACTCCAGTCGGTTCTACCAATGCCCCGTGAAGTTGGTTGCCAACCGCCATATAAAGTCCACAGAAGAAAAAGAAGCCGTAGGAAGGAGGAGAGATGACGAGAAAACGGTAAACTGAATTTGTTTATCTGTGGATTCATTGTCGGAGTAGAGGACCTTGTGCATTTCAGGTAAAATAACAACCAAATGTTTATATCCCAGGACAAATTAGATAACAGCAAGCTAGCTAGCTAAATTGCCATAAATGTTCAATGCTTTTCGACCTGTCCACAAATGAATATAATTGGTTCAGTTAGTTTTATATGTTTTAACCTGCGTGTCCTGTTCTCTTCTGGTCTGGGTGAACAAAATCAATGTGTGGGCACATCCGGTTTGGTCAGCATGTTAGGCCTATAGCTCAATGGTGGTTATACCAGGCTGCTATACTAAGCCTACTAATGATAATGCCATTACTTATTATTATAATGATTATTATTAATGAGATCAAGAAAAAGGAGGGCTAACTTTTTTTGACAATTTGGAACAGTGTACACAACACTAAATGCATTCTAAAAAATACTAGAGGCTGTTCTTAAGAAAGCAAATTAAAGGCTTTATTACAGCATATCAAAGATTAAAAACAGCCACATTTGTGAAATTGTTATCTGACATGTTGTGGTTGCATGAGTCTTGATGCTCACAGAATTAGTAGGCTATTTAACAAACAGGCAACAGAAGCAGGATCTGTTTTATTTATGTAGATATATATGTATATTTATAAACCAGGCACATTTAGGCTATTAATTATAGGCCTATTAAAAAAAATATTTAGTTTTTGTTGAAATTAATATATATATATATTTTTTTAGCCCTTTTTCTCCCCAATTTCGTGGTATCCAATTGGTAGTTACAGTCTTGTCTCATCGCTGCAACTCCCGTACGGACTCGGGAGAAGTGAAGGTCAAGAGCCATGCATCCTCCAAAACACAACCCAACCAAGCCGCACTGCTTCTTGACACAATGCCCATCCAACCCGGAAGCCAGCCGCACCAATGTGTCGGAGGAAACACTGTACACCTGGCGACCTGGTCAGCATGCACTGCGCCCGGCCCGCCACAGGAGTCGCTAGTGCGCGATGAGACAAGGATATCCCTACCGGCCAAACCCTCCCTAACCCGGATGACGCTGGGCCAATTGTGCGCCGCCCCTTGGGCCTCCCGGTCGCGGCCGGCTGCGACAGAGCCTGGACTCGAAACCAGACCAATGCGCCACCTGCGAGGCCCCTATTATAAGTTGGTTTTTGCTCCATACTTTTCTTAGACAAGGCAAGACCTGTTTTCTCATCTCCTGCCTTCGCTGCATTGTTCTCAACACCAATATGCTGTTTAACTCTGCTGTTATGCACATAGCAACATGTTCTTGGTGACGGTGCCAATTCGGCAGCACGCTGATGTTTCAGAACCACGGACAGCGACCGCTATCCAACGTGGGAGAGAGCGCAATAATGTTGCACTATTGTTCTGACTTAATATAATCCTATACCATTTCAGTAACACATGTCTTAAAATGGACTGTTCCATCTCCACGGCCTCCACAATGGATCAGTCCACTCATTGCGAATCAGACAGGTGTATTTAAAAAAAAAAGAAAAAAAATTGGGTACCGCTCAACTAAAGCAATCTCGGGCGACCAACAGCCTAACAATCGACCAGTCGACTAAATGGGGTCAGCCTCATTAAATGCACTATGTATTATGTGGGTTAACTGCTGTAACACAGAATATATTTTTTCATGAAAGTCCCATGATGGTGGTGACTGCCCATTACTGATTATCACTTATTAACTGTCATTTATTCACATTACTTTAAAATATTTCAGTTGTGTATATTACATTTGTTTATTTGATGACTTTATTATTTCATTCCAAGTCATCTCCTCTCTATAGAGCTGCTGCTGTCTGTCCTGTTGGTAGTGCTGAGCCATTTCTTTTTTTCTGTTTTTAAACAACTAATTGACCGACACTGGTTCAATTATTATTTTAATTCCATTTCGTTCTGTTTTTTTGTGAACTCAATTCGCACATTGCACAGTTTCTCTAGAGATAAATCAGATCCTGCCTGGACCGTGTTATGTAGTAGGGAGTTGTAGTTTCCAATAGGCCAATATTCTATGTAGTTTAGTGCATAAAACCTTGTAATTAACTACAATGGCCATAATCCATTGCTCATCTACTTGTCCGGTCTGTGTTTTACTCCTGCTACGGAAGAGAGAGAATAATACGCAATGGTGAGGTGATATAGAGAACAGATGTTGCTTCACAAGGTATGTCTACCTGAACATACATTATCTAAGGGATTGATAGATGGTATTTAGCAGTCATGCCTTATTTACTTTAAAGAACTACTGAGATAGTGATTGTTGACAGTCAGCATTGACAGCAGCTCTATAGAGAGGAGATGATGACTTGGAATGAAATAATAGTCATCAAATAAACAAATGTAATATACATAACTTAATATTTTAAAGTAATGTGAATAAATTATGGTAAATATGTGATAAGCAGTAATGGGCTGTCACTACCATCATTGGACTTATTTACTTATTTATTTATATAAATAAAAGTAATCCGACCAATATCAAAAAGCACTAATCATTCAGTATTACCTGTTGAAAACGTCAACTCTCTATTACATCGCACAGTTCAGGCTTGATCTGATTTATCTCTACAGAAACTGCACATCGAGCTCACAGAAAACCCCAGAAATGTAACCGATGTTGGTCAATTAGTTTAAACACGAAAAAATTACCAACATTTCGGTTCATTTCTCAGCACTACCACACACACACCCCTATGCTGCACATCTGTTCTGAAGTGTGGACTGTGTGGTTGCCTGTACTACACTGACACTTGGCTAAATGATATCCTAATAAGTTGAATTGACCCTATGTGGTGGTGTAAACCCCAATCAGGACTGTAGTTACTTACACCAGTGTGTCCCCAAATGGTGGGTTTTTAGGGGCTTCCTGGGTCAAGCACTTTATAGAACATTGTTTTATTAATTTGGTGGCTCCTAAATAAATGATTGTGTCACACTCACAACCCCAAAAAGTTAATGTTCCATTGTATTGTCCGGTAGCTCTGAAACGTGGTTAGGCTACCTATGCCTGCCTGGAAGAGAAGTCAGCTTTAAACCCCTGCTACACTTTGAGTTGTTCCCAGGGGCGTGACTGTCTGCCTCAGAACCAGCTGCTGGTGTCTGATGTCAAAGCCAAGACTAGAGAGTAGCCTAAATGGAGGCCGGGAGTCTACGGGAGGGCTGCAAAGTTCAGAGGGCGATCTATAACCTTCAGTGCTATCAGATTATCTTGTATTTAACCTGTCGCTGTAAAATGCACTTTAAATAATGTGACTTAACCTAAGTGCTCTCTGTGACTTTAGTGAGGGCTCTTTATTGTGTTTATCTCTGTATTTTATATAGCAATGACATGTAGCTTACGTCCATTGTAGAGTTATGGTAGTGAATTGCGTTCGGAGTTCATTGTGCAGTCGGTAGTGAATGGATGTTTGAATGGATCATTGTGCAACTGTAAATTCTCCACCACTATCAAACGCTGGGGGGGAAATGCAAACATCTCAAATGAGGCCAAGTTAGGGATTACAGACACCACAACCAACTCTTTATTCTCAGTCAAGGAAAGTGTTCAAATCCCTCAATGTATCCGTCGCCTAATGTCCAACTCTGTACCGGACGTACAGAGACGACAAGGCAGACGATTGTCTGTCAACTGGGTCACGTTTGCTGAATGTTTTGCTGCGGAAAACAAAATCAAGCATTTCTTATTGGAGGTCATAATTTCTTAAGTGCAGGGAGTCCCTCTTTGTTTTGTCTGTTTTCTTCCATTTAGTGCCAAATTAATGACCCGGTTTACAAACAGCTCTTTGGTTCTGTCCTGGGCTGTCGTCTTCCCCACTGACAGGCCGGGGTCCATTGCAGCCCTAGTTCATCTTTCAGTCATCTTTCAGTGGGGTGAAGAGCTGTCGCTGGGCAGTAAGGCACCCTCACTCTGCTGCCTCTTTAGAGAGGGCTGCCAGGCCAGACGCTCTGCCTCAGTGTACACACTTATGCACATCTTACACACACACACACCCCTCTAATAAACTGCCCAGCTGACACAAACACACACACACATCCTCTCTAATAGCCCAGCACCACACTCACTCACCAACTTCTCAGCGATACATGGCATAGTGTGCCACAGACCTGCTTTCCTTTGAAGTTGTGAAGCGGCACGGGGTCCTGAGTACACTGAGAAGATTTAGCGCCGCAGATTGCAGATGGCAGCGGAGACAAAATAGGGTTTTATTTGACTTGAAAAAGCCCAATTCCCAGAAATTCCTCAAGCAGACCTGTGAAAAGAGCAGAATCCTCTCCTCACTCCCACTCACTCCTTCTCGCTCCCACTCAGCCCTGGAGAAAATGATGCCGGGATGGAGGGTTATGAGGAGAGGGCAGACGAGTAGAAGACTGCTCTCTCTTGGAAGTGTTGAAGATGAATAGACAACCTGGGTGAATGGATTTGTGATGGGTGTCGCCTTAGTGTTTTTGACAGGTTTTGACTTCCTGATGAGAGTTCTAGCCTCTCTAGCTAGACTGTGTCCCACACTCTGGATCTTTATTTGTTTAGAAAACTATTAATGCTAAAATAGCTTTTTCCTGCTTAGCCACAAATGAAACCATACACCTTCTTTCTCACAATTTTGAATGGCCCGATTTAGCCTATAGCAGTGGTCCTGTTGTTGCCCTCGCACTACACACCTAATTTCAAATCATCAAAGCCTGATGGTAAGTTGATGATTTGAATCAGGTGTGTAGTGCTATGGCAAAACCCCAAAATGTGTGTCCCTTTGGGTTCCCCTGGACCAGGTTTGAGAACCACTGGCCTATAGTAAATTGATTCAGTGCATAAAAGCATAGTGTGTGTTGTCATGGGTTTGGCTGGCTCAAGTCATGTTTCTGAGGCCCATTATTACTGTGGTAGACCGCAAACGCACGCTTTGCTCTGCCCCCCCCAGCCCTACAGAGCACCTTACAGCCTGTCAGCCAGTGTAGGCGGGACGGCCGTCCCGGGTTTGATGTGAGTGTTAATGTGTGACAGATTATGCCGTGTATGTTTGATCCATGGATGCCAGCCAATGTCTGTTTGTTTTGAACTGTACGCCAGTGGTTGTGTTCACTGTGTGTTAGTGCCCGTCTTGAGAAATTGGCTCCAGACAAGTGTTTTTCAGGCACATTGCTTACCTAGTGGGTGTTCTCCTCCGTCCGGGCTCGGTGAATGGGCACCAACCCCTGGGTGGGTGAGCATTATTCCACCCATGTTAGCATTAGTGTACATACAGCCAAGCGTAAAAACACTGCCTTCAGTTCCACCCGCTTCAGGGGAAACGGGGGAACGGTCCCAGGCAGTGCGCTCGCTGTGCGGGTTAATGTATCTGCTGAAGTGGAACTGATTAGAATGGGATGGAGGGGTGTGTGGGGTGAATGGGGCACTACTGCAGATGTCCCCCCACAATAGGAGTGGGACCAACGGAGCCCTGCTGCACAGTATGGTTGTGGGCGGTATCCAGATTTCCGTACCTTTTTTATACAGTATTACCAGCTGTGCACTCGGACTGCTATTTCCCAAGCCAGCCACCTTTAGATACCAAGTTAGCAAACCAGTTGAATAGTTGGAGAAAATGCATTTTCTCCATCTTAGATAACTTAGTTATAAGATATTCAGTTGGCAAACAGAAGGGACCACATTCAGTTGAAGAAATCTGAATTTTCAAGAGACCATAAAAAAATCTGCATTTAAAAGCATTTCACCTGCGTTTTTATATTGAAAGTCAAGTGTTTTTTTTTTCATCAATAGAGTGATAAAGGGTGGGCAACTACTTTTTCTTAACACAAAATACATTAGTGCCACACATTTGACTGAAAATAGTTTATCAGATGACAACAGAACTGCAATGCTATTTTCTTAGCGATCAAATTTATTTATAAAGCCCTTCTTACATCAGCTGATGTCACAAAGTGCTGTACAGAAACCCAGCCTTAAACCTCAACCAGCAAGCAATGCAGGTGAAGGAGCACGGTGGCTAGGAAAAACTCCCTAGAAAGGCCAGAACCTAGGAAGAAACCTAGAGAGGAACCAGGCTATGAGGGGTGGCCAGTCCTCTTCTGGCTGTGCCGGGTGGAGATTATAATAGAACATGGCCAAGATGTTCAAATATTCATAGATGACCAGCAGGGTCAAATAATAATAATCACAGTGGTTGTAGAGGGTGCAACAGGTCAGCACCTCAGGAGTAAATGTCAGTTGGCTATTCATAGCCGATCATTGAGTATCTCTACCACTCCTGCTGTCTCTAGAGAGTTGAGAACAGCAGGTCTGGAACAGGTAGCACTTCCGGTGAACAGATCAGGGTTCCATAGCCGCAGGCAAAACAGTTAAAACTGGAGCAGCAGCACGGCCGGGTGTACTGGGGACAGCAAGGAGTCATCATGCCAGGTAGACCTGAGGCATGGTCCTAGGGCTCAGGTCCTCCGAGAGAAAGAAAGAAAGAGAATTAGAGAGAGCATACTTAAATTCACACAGGACACCGGATAAGACAAGATAAATACTCCAGGTATAACAGACTGACCCTAGCCCCCCGACAGATAAGCATAAATACTGGACAGATCAGCATAAATACTGGAGGCTGAGACGGGAGGGGTCGGGAGACACTGTGGCCCTGTCCGACGATACCCCCGGACAGGGCCAAACAGGCAGGATATAACCCCACCCACTTTGCCAAAGCACAGCCCCCACACCACTAGTGGGATATCTTCAAACACCAACTTACCATCCTGAGACGGTAGCAGCCACACTTTAGTAAATTAGCTAGCCTAGAATGTAATAGCTTGGTATTTTTTGCAATAACAATGGGTGGCCATCATATTTCTAATTTCTATCATAGAAAAAAATGTAGCCAGCTACATTTCCTGATGTTTTGTCCGAAGTTAATCTTGCATTTTAACATTATCCCGAAAAGTATCCTACACATCAGTCAGAGAGCTATCTGGTGATCTAATGATGAGCGCAAAGATATTTCATTCGAGTGGAGAAGTGCAACTGAAGCATGAAATTAGTCTTTCCAATTTGTAAGTCGCTCTGGATAAGAGCGTCTGCTAAATGACTTAAATGTAAATGTTTTACATTCATGATTTGGTGCGAGCCCTGACTAAAGCTGAGAATTTACAATAAGAATAATTTTAGAACTGCGTCTAGCAAGATATTTCTTTCTGAGTTTTATTTTCCCCTTTCTGGATCCTGGATTAATGTTACCCCAGATTAGTAGTGAATTTATCACGTTGCTGTGACGTTTGCTCCATGTGCTCTTTGTGACTGGCTCAATTGAAATTTTGTGTGCTTAAAATCATACCGTTGGTATACTGCCCAAGCCCCTCTCCCTCACCGCTATCCTCCTTACCCCTCTTCATCTCTTCCTCCCCACATTACCTCTCCACCCCACCACTCTTCACCTCTCCCTCCCCTCTGTTCTCCTCTGAACACTCTGGGTCTGCCGGGTGCTAATACTCTGATGTGAAACAGGCAGGATTTTGTCGATCAGCGTGGGCATTTTTTCATTTAAACCTCTGAGTCTGTCTGTTAAAGGGCTGCGGGAGAAAGAAACGGTCACCTCTCCAGCTCTCTGCAGCTCAGACCTCTCAAAGACTGCTTAGTTTAACCCTGTCTCAGATTGTTCTTCCCTCGTTTTTCTTGAATGGCTGGCTGTGGTTTGTTCATAAAGGCGATTCAGCAAATGGATTGCAGCGCGCCACTAATTCTCCACATCTTGAAGTCATTACACCTCAGTCTTATAAAGCGCAGTATTAACGTTTTTACACCACAGTCTCTCTCCAATCAAAGCTGAACAAACAAACTGGGACGACTGATCTCCCCCCATTTTTTAAATTTGGCATTAAATGTGTTTTTAAAGGAAAGCATATCTGACTGGTGAGGTGTAGGTTTCCTGTTAAATTAGCTCATCTCGCCGTGCACGTGGCGTTGTCTTTTAACTGACACAAAAAGGTCCCAGTATCTCTGATAGATTCTGACCATTGTAGCTGGTGATTGATTTGTTACTTTTCAGATGCATGGAAGAAATATACAAATTAAATCAATGACCATCAAATTTTATTGGTCACATACACATGGTTAGCAGATGTTAATGCGATTGTAGCGAAATGCTTGTGCTTCTAGTTCCGACAATGCAGTAATATCTAACAAGTAATCTAACAATTCCACAACTACCTAATACACACAAGTCTAAAGGGATGGAATAAGCATATGTACATTTAAATATATGGATGAGCAATGACCGAGCGGCATAGGTAAGATGCAGTAGATGGTATAAAATACAGTATATACATATGAGATGAGTAATGTACGATGTGTAAACATTATTAAAGTGGAATTATTTAAAGTGACTAGTGATCCATTTATTAAAGTGGCCAATGATTCGAGTCTGTATGTATGTAGCAGCCTTGCTGAGTTAGTGATTGCTGTTTAGCAGTATGATGGCCTTGAGAGATGCTGTCTCTCGGTCCCAGCTTTGACGCACCTGTACTGACTTCTCCTTCTGGATGGTAGTGGAGGGAACAGGCAGTGGCTCGGGTGGTTGTTGTCCTTGATGATCTTTTTGGCCTTCCTGTGACATCGGGTGCTGTAGGTGTCCTGGAGGGCAGGCAGTTTGCCCCCGGTGATGCGTTGTGCGAACGCACCACCCTCTGGATAGCCTTGCCATTGAGGGTGGTGCAGTTGCCGTACCAGGCGGTGATGCAGCCCGACAGGATGCTCTCGTTTGTGCATCTGTAAAAGTTTGAGGGTTTTAGGTGCCAGGCCAAATTTCTTCAGCCTGATGAGGTTGAAGAGGCTCTGTTGCGCCGCCTTCACCACACTATGTGGGTGGACCATTTCAGTTTGTCCGTGATGTGTACGTCGAGGAACTAAAAACTTTCCACCTTCTCCACTGATGTCCCGTCGATGTGGATAGGGGGGTGCTCCCTCTGCTGTTTCCTGAAGTCCATGATCATCTCCTTTGTTTTGTTGACATTGAGTGAGAGGTTGTTTTCCTGACACCACACTCCGAGTGCCCTCACCACCTCCCTGTAGGCTGTCTCGTCGTTGTTGATCAAGCCCACTACTGTAGTGTCATCTGGAAACTTGATGATTGAGTCGGAGGCGTGCATGGCCACGCAGTCATGGGTGAACAGGGAGTACAGGAGGGGGCTGAGCACGCACCCTTGTGGGGTCCCAGTGTTGAGGATCAGCCGAGTGGAGATGTTGTTTCCTACCTTCACCACCTTGGGGCGGCCCGTCAAAGTCCAGGACCCAATTACACAGGGCGGGTTTGAGACCCAGGGCCTCAAGTTTAATGATGCGCTTGGAGGTCACTATGGTGTTGAATGCTGGTCAAATCAGGTGGTTTTTATTTGCATTCACCTTAAACTTGAATATGGATGTTTGTCCTGCTTTTTCAATTTGGTGAAGAAGAAAAAAATGTGACAAATAAAAGTTTATATTACGCAAAAGTTTATATATTTTTTCTTACGTCTTGGCCCACTGTTTGCTCTCTGAGCTAGGCTAGCTAAGAGCTGTGTATGGTTGAGGTATTGGTAACACACGTCACTAACTGCAGTGTTTATCCCCCCTTGCCTGGTAACCTTTGGGAGAAGCGTGTGTGTGTGCACGCCTGTGTGTGAAGGCGAGGTCTTATCTAGGCTTGGAGACTCACTTTGCTCCGTCCCCTTTGACCGGCGCTGAATGCTGCTCCGCCAGCAGCTAATTGGCCATTCAGGCGTACGCTGCTGCTGAGGCGGCAGTGGTGGCTTCTGCATGCTAAATTCTCCCGGCTGTGTGTAGTCTGAACCTTTTAAATCTAATCAGTCCCATTAGCGCCACGATCTATGTATTTTTCTCCCTTCCCCTCCGCTGCCTGAGTCGGCTGTCAGGAGCTAGAGGAAGGAGTTTCCTGGCCCCTTAGGCACAGATAGGAACAGTTTACCCTCTCCAAATTCTAACCGTAACTGGTGGGCATGCCAAACTGCCCTAAGGTCAGTGTCAGTAGGGGCGAGTCAGGATCCATCAGAAGGGATGATACTGAGGGATATTGGCAGGTACACAAACACACGGAGTTCTTCTCAACTCTCCTGCTCAGCGCAATGCATTTGAGGCCTCTCATTTCAGGCTTGGCTTCACTAGACTGTCTGCTGTCATATGCAACAAGGCTGAGGTAGACTAACTGTTTCAGTGAAGCTGAGCTAGAGAAGTCTCAATCTAACCCGGCTTGAGTCCAGGCAGATCAGTAGGCAGGGCAAATGAAGCCTGTCAGTGGAGTATGGCTGACGCTCAGGTGTTTTAATGGAGCCGTGGCTGAGGAGTGTCTCCCTCTCTCTGACCTGTCTGTGGACCAGAGTGTCTCCCTCTCTCTGACCTGTCTGTGGACCAGAGTGTCTCCCTCTCTCTGACCTGTCTGTGGACCAGAGTGTCTCCCTCTCTCTGACCTGTCTGTGGACCAGAGTGTCTCCCTCTCTCTGACCTGTCTGTGGACCAGAGTGTCTCCCTCTCTCTGACCTGTCTGTGGACCAGAGTGTCTCCCCCTCTCTGACCTGTCTGTGGACCAGAGTGTCTCCCCCCCCCTCTGACCTGTCTGTGGTCCAGAGTGTCTCCCTCTCTCTGACCTGTCTGTGGACCAGAGTGTCTCCCTCTCTCTGACCTGTCTGTGGACCAGAGTGTCTCCCTCTCTCTGACCTGTCTGTGGACCAGAGTGTCTCCCTCTCTCTGACCTGTCTGTGGACCAGAGTGTCTCCCTCTCTCTGACCTGTCTGTGGACCAGCGTGTCTCCCTCTCTCTGACCTGTCTGTGGACCAGAGTGTCTCCCCCCCCCTCTGACCTGTCTGTGGACCAGAGTGTCTCCCCCCCCCTCTGACCTGTCTGTGGTCCAGAGTGTCTCCCCCCCCCTCTGACCTGTCTGTGGACCAGAGTGTCTCCCCCCCTCTGACCTGTCTGTGGACCAGAGTGTCTCCCTCTCTCTGACCTGTCTGTGGACCAGAGTGTCTCCCCCCCTCTGACCTGTCTGTGGACCAGAGTGTCTCCCCCCTCTGACCTGTCTGTGGACCAGAGTGTCTCCCCCCCCCCCCCCTCTGACCTGTCTGTGGACCAGAGTGTCTCCCCCCCCCCCCTCTGACCTGTCTGTGGACCAGAGTGTCTGTCCCCCCCCCCTCTGACCTGTCTGTGGACCAGAGTGTCTGTCCCCCCCCCCTCTGACCTGTCTGTGGACCAGAGTGTCTCCCCCCCCCCTCTGACCTGTCTGTGGACCAGAGTGTCTCCCCCCCCCCCCCCTCTGACCTGTCTGTGGACCAGAGTGTCTCCCCCCCCCCCCCCTCTGACCTGTCTGTGGACCAGAGTGTCTCCCCCCCCCCCTCTGACCTGTCTGTGGATCAGAGTGTCTCCCCCCCCTCTGACCTGTCTGTGGACCAGAGTGTCTCCCCCCCCCCCCCCCCTCTGACCTGTCTGTGGACCAGAGTGTCCCCCCCCCCCTCTGACCTGTCTGTGGACCAGAGTGTATCCCCCCCCCCCTCTGACCTGTCTGTGGACCAGAGTGTCTCCCCCCCCCCTCCTCTGACCTGTCTGTGGACCAGAGTGTCTCCCCCCCCCCCCTCTGACCTGTCTGTGGACCAGAGTGTCTCCCCCCCCTCTGACCTGTCTGTGGACCAGAGTGTCTCCCTCTCTCTGACCTGTCTGTGGACCAGAGTCTCAGCCTGCGTGCTGAAAGCTGACTGTTTCTACCTCTCAGGTTGGAGTGTCTAACAGAGGATGTTAAGCTTCAGTCGTAACAAAGACCAGGGTGAATCATGTCGTGGCCCAGCCGACACACTTCAGCTTATACAACCCTGAGGACTCTCAGGATTTTTGATGACTCAAAATGTCAAAGTATTTTCAAATCGTTCTCCTTTTATGTCCCGCCTGGCTGCACTTGGCATTCTGCTGTCTCCTGGATGGTTTTTGGCTTCTCGCCCATGGAACTTTAAAAATAAATGGTTGTCAGATGGATGAATGGTCTATCAGAATGCTGGTACTACAGCTGGTCTCTTTCTGTAAGTCACATCTCTCGGTCTCACTCTCTATACATGCTCAGTCTGTAACAGGACTGACTGCTGCTACGAGACATGGTGTCTGAGACAGGTGCTTGCCTTCATAGGATACGTGCATATTGTGTAGACCTAGTAGAAATATCTCTTCCCATTCAGGGGTCCTCTGTAGCTGTTGGTAGAGCATGGTGCTTGCAATGGCAGGAACATGGGTTCAATTCCTGGGACCACCTATGACTAAGTATTTTTGGAAAAAAGCGTCTACTAAATGGCAAATATTGGTATTATTATTCAGTGACTGTCGGCCAAATTAATAAAGGGGTTAAGTAGTGTCAAGCTCAACCCCTAAACTGCCCGTAAATCTTCATTTGAGTTCCCTGACAGCACTGGTCTCTCACTAACAGACTATCCCATTACAACCTGACAACCTGTTCAGGCGCTCCCACTCTGGAAGAGGGAGGATCTCTCCAACTGGAGAACCTGACAGTCAAGGCACTGCGCTGGGCGTGCGACGGTTTGCCTCTCATGCCATTGTTATCTTTTTCTGAGCGTGCACACACACCCTTACGTGCAGGACCTTGACATGAGCATGTGATTTGGACTCTAGGCCTCATTAGTGCTCTCTCTATTTGTCTGTTGTGTTTACTCAGCGCTCAGAGTTCATTCCTCCCAAAGGCCCTAGCCAGCCACAAGAATGCTCCCTGCTGCTCTGGAGACTGGAGAGGGAAGCCCATAGCCCAGGCTCTTGTATGTCAGTCACCCTTTTCTGCATACACGCACATAATTATTCTTGAGTTCCCCTCAACGCTCTGGTCAGTCCAGCCCTGGGACGGGTTCACTTGGACAAAAATGCTCCAACTGAGTGAAAGAGGGAGGTGCTATATGAATATGAACTTGTCCAATATGTTTTTTTGTTTTTGTTTTCATTATCTATTGCAAAACGTTTTGCTACCGGGTGCCCTAATGAACACGACCCAGGCCTCAGTGCCGATTCATTTCAGGCACAGCTTCACTATGTGACTGACTTCTCACTGCTGTCAGACACAACAAGGCCAGAGTTGTCATGAAGTGGTTCAACTGTTCCCTTGGAGAACCTCCTCACCTACTCAACCCCTCTTCAGCACTACTACAGTTAATGAGGCATGGTATTGTTAGCCTATTAGTTGAAACACAGTGCAACCTCTCCCCTCAGACATGTATGACACACAAACAACTTCCTAACGGATACAATGAAGTCATTGTCGTTGTCATGTATCAGTTATTGATGGGGTATACAGCGGTTATTACAGCAGAGAGACAGTAATGTGTTGGGGCTGTGGAGTTGGGATGGTAAGGTGTGAGAATGGGCTACACGGCAGGGTGTTTGTTAGTCGTTAATAGCTGGCTTTTGCACACAAAAAATGAAAACAGATAAATAAAATGGGCACCGGCGAATTTACACCTTTATTCAACTAGGCAAGTCAGTTAAGAACACATTCTTATTTTCAATGACTGCCTAGGAACGGTGGGTTTAACTGCCTTGTTCAGGGGCAGAACGACATATTTTTACCTTGTCAGCTCGGGGATTCAATCTTGCAACCTTACGGTTAACTAGTCCAACGCTCTAACCACCTGCCTCTCATTGCACTCCACGAGGAGCCTGCCTGTTACGCGAATGCAGTAGAAGCCAAGGTAAGTTGCTAGCTAGCATTAAACTTATCTTATAAAAAACAATCAATCAATCAATCATAATCACTAGTTAACTACACATGGTTGATGATATTACTAGTTTATCTAGCGTGTCCTGCGTTGCATATAATCGATGCAGTGCGCATTCGCGAAAAAGGACTGTCGTTGCTCCAACGTGTACCTAACCATAAACATCAATGCCTTTCTTAAAATCAATACACACAAGTATATATTTTTAAATCTGCAAATTTAATTAATATTGCCTGCTAACATGAATTTCTTTGTGTCACTTCTCTTGCAACAGTCAGGGTATATGCAGCCGTTTGGGCCGCCTGGCTCGTTGCGAACTAATTTGCCAGAATTTTACATAATTATGACATAACATTGAAGGTTGTACAATGTAACAGCAATATTTAGACTTATGGATGCCACCCGTTAGATGAAATACGGAACGGTTCCGTATTTCACTGAAAGAATAAACGTTTTGTTTTCGAGATGATAGTTCCCGGAATCGACCATATTAATGACCTAAGGCTCGTATTTCTGTGTTATGTTACAATTAAGTCTACAGCGGGTCGCTAAAATAACCTAATGATTATGATCACACTTCCTCAATTCAAAAATGATGGTGACACTATACCAAAGATGGTTTGGTATGGTTTAGAAACTTGGGAACCAAGCTGGAGTTATCAGTGTAGCCTGTCATCGCCTGGACTCGTTGAAATATCTTCACGCCTAGAAAAAACTTCCAGGCTTCCGTCAACTGTTAAAAAAAATATAAAGTTGAATCGTCCTCTGGAATAATGGGCATTCTGGAGTATTAAATACATAACCAATGTTCTCTGGTAATACTTGGTCCCGTGCAAATAGTGCTATAGCCTTAATAATAACATAGCATTTCTTGCAGTCAAATTATTCACAAAATGTAGGCAAAAAAAATTGCATCTTGAGAGAATGCAATGCTCAGATAAGATCTGTAGAAGGGCTGTCTTCAGCATAAAAGCTGATTTAGTATTTCAACACAATATGCATCGAAGCCCAACTGAAACCTTATTAGAAACACGTTGGGTCGTTTTCACAGCTTTTTCTTTGCAACTGGTCAAAATTATGTAATTTGACATTTTTGCACAATCTTTTTTTTCTTCTGCTTTATAGTATTTTCTCCCCAGTCCCTGAATGTCTTTGCTCCACGAAAGATGACCGAGAACTTTACCGACGTTAACTAGATTTGAAGCATTCATTCTCTTTTTATATTAAATTATTCTGTTGAGCAAGAGTTTATTTAGTCTTCCAAGGCAACATATGTCTATAATTAGATAAACGTAGCTTCTCTTTTGTCAAGTTGACTAACAAATAGCCTACCGAATTGTCTAAATCAGGCAAAACAATATCCTGCACTCCGTCACAAAATGCGCGGGCAAGTCCAGCGGAAAGTGCGGACGAAAAGTTAAAGATATTACAGTCCATAAACACATGATAAACGAAGTATTGAATCAATCTTTAGGATGTTTTTAACATAATTCTTCAATAATGTTCCAACCGGAGAATTCCTTTGTCTTCAGAAAAGCAAATGGAACGGGAGCTAACTCTCATGTGAACGCAACATGACCAATATCCCACTGTATCTTCAATAGGAGCTGAGTTGAAAATCGACCAACCTCAGATTTCCCACTTCCTGGTTGGATTTTTTCTCGGGTTTTTGCCTGCCATATGAGTTCTGTTATACTCACAGACATCATTCTAACAGTTTTAGAAACTTCAGAGTGTTTTCTATCCAAATATACTAATAATATGTATTCTAGCTTTTATGGCTTTGTAGCAGGCCGTTTACTCTGGCCATGCTTTTCATCCGGACGTGAAAATACTGCCCCCTACCCCAAAGAAGTTATTTTATTTATTTTATTTCACCTTTATTTAACCAGGTAGGCAAATTGAGAACACGTTCTCATTTACAATTGCGACCTGGCCAAGATAAAGCAAAGCAGTTCGACACATACAACAACACATAGTTACACATGGAGTAAAACAAACATACAGTCAATAATACAGTGAAAAATAAGTCTATATACAATGTGAGCAAGTGAGTTGCGATAAGGGAGGTGAAGGCAAACCACATATATATAAAATATATATATAAATAAAAATATAAAAAAGGCCATGGTGGCGAAGTAAATACAATATAGCAAGTAAAAAAAAAACACTGGAATGGTTGGTTTGCAGTGGAAGAAAGTGTAAAGTAGAGATAGAAATAATGGGGTGCAAAGGAGCAAAATAAATAAATAAATACAGTAGGTAGGTAAAGAGGTAGTTGTTTGGGCTAAATTATAGATGGGCTATGTACAGGTGCAGTAATCTATGAGCTGCTCTGACAGCTGGTGCTTAAAGCTAGTGAGGGAGATAGGTGTTTCCAGTTTCAGAGATTTTTGTAGTTCGTTCCAGTCATTGGCAGCAGAGAACTGGAAGGAGAGGCGGCCAAAGGAAGAATTGGTTTTGGGGGTGACCAGAGAGATATACCTGCTGGAGCGCGTGCTACAGGTAGGTGCTGCTATGGTGACCAGCGAGCTGAGATAAGGGGGGACTTTACCTAGCAGGGTCTTGTAGATGACCTGGAGCCAGTGGGTTTGGCGACGAGTATGAAGCGAGGGCCAGCCAACGAGAGTGTACAGGTCGCAGTGGTGGGTAGTATATGGGGCTTTGGTGACAAAACGGATGGCACTGTGATAGACTGCATCCAATTTATTGAGTAGGGTTTTGGAGGCTATTTTGTAAATGACATCACCGAAGTCGAGGATTGGTAGGATGGTCAGTTTTACAAGGGTATGTTTGGCAGCATGAGTGAAGGATGCTTTGTTGCGGAATAGGAAGCCAATTCTAGATTTAACTTTGGATTGGAGATGTTTGATGTGAGTCTGGAAGGATAGTTTACAGTCTAACCAGACACCTAGGTATTTGTAGTTGTCCACATATTCTAAGTCAGAACCGTCCAGAGTAGTGATGTTGGACAGGCGGGCAGGTGCAGGCAGCGATCGGTTGAAGAGCATGCATTTAGTTTTACTTGTATTTAAGAGCAATTGGAGGCCACGGAAGGAGAGCTGTACGGCATTGAAGCTCGCCTGGAGGGTTGTTAACACAGTGTCAAAAGAAGGGCCAGAAGTATACAAAATAGTGTCGTCTGCGTAGAGGTGGATCAGAGAATCACCAGCAGCAAGAGCGACATCATTGATGTATACAGAGAAGAGTCGGTCCAAGAATTGAACCCTGTGGCACCCCCATAGAGACTGCCAGAGGCCCGGACAACAGACCCTCCGATTTGACACACTGAACTCGATCAGAGAAGTAGTTGGTGAACCAGGCGAGGCAATCATTAGAGAAACCAAGGCTGTCGAGTCTGCCGATGAGGATGTGGTGATTGACAGAGTCAAAAGCCTTGGCCAGGTCAATGAATACGGCTGCACAGTACTGTTTCCTATCGATGGCGGTTAAGATATCGTTTATGACCTTGAGCGTGGCTGAGGTGCACCCATGACCAGCTCTGAAACCAGATTGCATAGCGGAGAAGGTATGGTGGGATTCGAAATGGTCGGTAATCTGTTTGTTGACTTGGCTTTCGAAGACCTTAGAAAGGCAAGGTAGGATAGATATAGGTCTGTAGCTGTTAGGGTCAAGAGTGTCCCCCCCTTTGAAGAGGGGGATAACCGCAGCTGCTTTCCAATCTTTGGGAATCTCAGACGACACGAAAGAGAGGTTGAAAAGGCTAGTAATAGGGGTGGCAACAATTTCAGCAGATAGTTTTAGAAAGAAAGGGTCCAGATTATCTAGCCCGGCTGATTTGTAAGGGTCCAGATTTTGCAGCTCTTTCAGAACATCAGCTGACTGTATTTGGGAGAAAGAGAAATGGGGAAGGCTTGGGCGAGTAGCAGAGGGGAGGGCAGTGCTGTTGACCGGGGTAGGGGTAGCCAGGTGGAAAGCATGGCCAGCCGTAGAAAAATGCTTATTGAAATTCTCAATTATAGTGGATTTGTCGGTGGTGACAGTGTTTCCTATCTTCAGTGCAGTTGGAAGCTGGGAGGAGGTGTTCTTATTCTCCATGGACTTTACAGTGTCCCAGAACTTTTTTGAATTTGTGTTGCAGGAAGCAAATTTCTGCTTGAAAAAGCTAGCCTTGGCTTTTCTAACTGCCTGTGTATATTGGTTTCTAGCTTCCCTGAAAAGTTGCATATCACGGGGGCAGTTCGATGCTAATGCAGAACGCCATAGGATGTTTTTCTGTTGGTTAAGGGCAGTCAGGTCAGGAGAGAACCAAGGGCTATATCTGTTCCTGGTTCTAAATTTCTTGAATGGGGCATGCTTATTCAAGATGGTGAGGAAGGCATTTTTAAAAAATATCCAGGCATCCTCTACTGACGGGATGAGATCAATATCCTTCCAGGATACCTCGGCCAGGTCGATTAGAAAGGCCTGCTCGCTGAAGTGTTTTAGGGAGCGTTTGATAGTGATGAGGGGTGGTCGTTTGACCGCTGACCCATTACGGATGCAGGCAATGAGGCAGTGATCGCTGAGATCTTGGTTGAAAACAGCAGAGGTGTATTTGGAGGGCAAGTTGGTTAGGATGATATCTATGAGGGTACCAGTGTTTACGGAATTGGGGTGGTACCTGGTAGGTTCATTGATAATTTGTGTGAGATTGAGGGCATCAAGTTTAGATTGTAGGATGGCTGGGGTGTTAAGCATGTTCCAATTTAGGTCGCCTAGCAGCACGAGCTCTGAAGATAGATGGGGGGCAATCAGTTCACATATGGTGTCCAGAGCACAGCTGGGGGCAGAGGGTGGTCTATAGCAGGCGGCAACGGTGAGAGACTTGTTTTTAGAGAGGTGGATTTTTAAAAGTAGAAGTTCAAATTGTTTGGGAACAGACCTGGATAGTAAAACAGAACTCTGCAGGCAATCCTTGCAGTAGATTGCAACACCGCCCCCTTTGGCCGTTCTATCTTGTCTGAAAATCTTGTAATTGGGGATGAAAATGTCTGAATTTTTGGTGGTCTTTCTAAGCCAGGATTCAGACACGGCTAAAACATCCGGGTTGGCAGAGTGTGCTAAAGCAGTGAACAAAACAAACTTAGGGAGGAGGCTTCTAATGTTAACATGCATGAAACCAAGGCTATTACGGTTACAGAAGTCATCAAAAGAGAGCGCCTGGGGAATAGGAGTGGAGCTAGGTACTGCAGGGCCTGGATTCACCTCTACATCACCAGAGGAGGAGTAGGATAAGGGTACGGCTAAAAGCTATGAGAATTGGTCGTCTAGAACGTCTAAAACAGAGAGTAAAAGGACGTTTCTGGGGGCGTTAAAATAGCTTCAAGGAATAATGTACAGACAAAGGTATGGTAGGATGTGAATACAGTGGAGGTAAACCTAGGTATTGAGTGATGATGAGAGAGATATTGTCTCTAGAAACATCATTGAAACCAGGTGACGTCATCGCATATGTGGGTGGTGGAACTGAAAGGTTGGATATGGTATAGTGAGCAGGGCTAGAGGCTTTACAGTGAAATAACCCAGTAAACACTACCCAGAACAGCAATAGAAAAGGCATATTTACATTAAGGAGAGGCATGCTTAATCGAGTGATCAATAAGGGTCCAGTGAGTAGAGGTTGGTTGGGGTCACGGCGATCCAGACAGCTGGCCGGGTAGATGGCTATCGGTAGCAAGATAGCATAGGATGGAGGTCTATTTTTTAGACACCTCGTGCGTTTCCGTCGGTAGATTAGTGGGGTTCCGTGTGGAAGAGGGGATCAATCCAATTGGCAAAATAGATATAGTGACCCAAGAAAAAAATTGTCCGATATACTTATTCAGATAGCAGCCGATAAGACAGCTAACGATTAGCGGGCCCCAGATGAGCGTTCAGGTAACGTCGCGACGGAGGTGCCAGTTGGATAACTCCCTCGGGCAGATAACGTCGGCAGTCAGTCGTGAAGGCCCGGTGGGGCTCCGTATCTGCAGCAAAAAAAAAACGGGTCCGGATAGGTGACTGTAGCCCAGGAATGGCTGATGGAACTCCTCAGCTGGCTAGCTCCGGAATAATTTAAGTTTGCTCCGGGATCGACGTAAGCCAATAGTCACACGGTTTGCAGCTAGTTAGCTGCGAAATCAAGGTGCAAATGTCCAGAGCCTGCGGCTGAAATCCGGTGATGAAGTAGAAAAAAATCCGGTGATGTGGTAGAGAAAAAGCAGTCCTATATGCTCTGGGTTGATATCGCGCTTGCAGACTGGCAGGTATTGGCCCGAGCTGAAGCTGGCTGGTGTCCGAGTTAAGGGTGAAGACCGCAGCAGTGGCTAACTGACTACTAGCTAGTAGCTAGTTATCTGGCTAGCTTCTGATTGGGGTTACGGTTCTAAAGTATATAAAAAAATATATATATATAAAATAAAAAAAATAGTTAACATAGCATTTGACCCAAACTTTTTTCTAACAATGAGTTAGACATGATGAATCCAATGAAATGGTCCAAAGTCACCTCTGTACCCCCCCACACCCCATGCCAATCCCTCCCCAACAACGAGTGTATGTGATCAGTTCTCTGTCAGACTAGTAGTATGGAGCTGCGGCTCGGACTATTGCTTCATCCTATGTAACGTATTCTCAGTATTAAAAAAAACGTATTCTCTCCTGTTAAGAGAAATTAGTTATTGATATTGTTAGGTTTATTTTTGCGCCATACATCCTTATATTACCAGGTTCTGACCACTATATGGAGTTGTTCCTGCTATTAGGTGAACACTGACATGTATTCTCAGTGAATATCATTTATTTTCTCTGGTAAGAGAAATTAGTAATTGAAGTTGTTAGGTTTATGTCCCATCCCACATCCTGGTATTTCAAGGTTCTGACCTCTGACAGATATCATTCTGAGCACCGTGGGTGGATGCCCTAATTGGGTTATGCACCCAATGCACATGGGTCCGGTAAATTTCAAAAATGTTAGGCACATTTAAAATGCTGCCAGTCAAATGTCAGGCGCCACATTTTCCCAGTGGAAACCCAGGTACATGGCTAGGCTATTTTTAGGAATTGCCTTGGGAGCTCTATGCAGTGAACAAGGGGAACAGAAACACACACACACAGTCTTGGCACAGCTTCCAAGCAGACTGCAGTTCTTCAGTCCTAGATTAGCATGTGGGCCACACTCCAGCAGCAGAGAGAAGAGGAAGGGGTAGATTAAGCTAGCATATCCAGCAGCTGGGATTGTGTGTCGGTCTGTGTAGGTTGTGTGTGTGTGTCGGTCTGTGTAGGTTGTGTGTGTGTATGTCGGTCCGTGTAGGTTGTGTGTGTGTGTGTCGGTCCGTGTAGGTTGTGTGTGTGTGTCGGTCCGTGTAGGTTGTGTGTGTGTGTCGGTCCGTGTAGGTTGTGTGTGTGTGTCGGTCCGTGTAGGTTGTGTGTGTGTGTCGGTCCGTGTAGGTTGTGTGTGTGTGTCGGTCCGTGTAGGGTGTGTGTGTGTGTGTCGGTCCGTGTAGGGGGGGTGTGTGTGTCGGTCCGTGTAGGGGGGGTGTGTGTGTGTCGGTCCGTGTAGGGTGTGTGTCGGTCCGTGTAGGGTGTGTGTCGGTCCGTGTAGGTTGTGTGTCGGGCTGTGTAGGTTGTGTGTGTGTGTAGGTTGTGTGTGTGTGTGTCGGGCTGTGTAGGTTATGTGTTTGTTGTGTTTGTCAGTACTAAATGGTGACTTTCAGTAAGGGTGTGTTTGTGTATTGTGCAAAGGCAGGACTGTCGTCCGTTCTGTTCCTGGACTATATTTGGACAATTGGTCACTTTTGACAGCCAAGCTAACAGTCACACAGGCTGATAGTAAACTGGCCTAAGCCTTTATCTCACTCTGACTGCCGTTTTGACGATCTGTGAATTGGATACTATTCTGTTCTGTGGGGACTTTCCCTTCATTTTAATGTTGACAGCAACAATTCGATTTTGACACTGCAATCTTATTTTTTTCCCAAAGCAATGCTTCTGCCAGGTTGGAGTATGACAGGTATAGAAGGTGTTTGTAGTGTAGAAATCGTTTTAATTTGTTCATTTGTATGAGTTTTTTTCCTTTGGGGACAGTTTCTTGTCAAACAAGCACAACTGAAATGACTGAAAGTTACTGAGAGAACAGGTGTAGAAACCACACCGTCTAAACTACATTTTTCTCCCATTAGACCTGGTGTCGCTGTTCGACCTGGAGAATGACCTCCCAGATGAGCTGATCCCCAATGGGGACCTGGGTGGCCTGATGGGCATGCCCTCCAACGGTGCCCCTGGCGGGGGGGGAGGAGTGCCTGGAGGAGGTCCCCGGGGCCTGGGCTCCATGGTCCCTGACGCTGCCGCCAAACACAAGCAGCTGTCTGAGCTCCTGAGAGCGGGGGGTGCTGGGTCCGGTGGCATGGGCCCCATGATGGGGAAAGTCCCTATGGGCCAGGGCTCGCCCAACCAAGCCCAGAAAGGAAGCCCCGCCAGCGGACAACAAGGCAACGGCTCCATGGCGGGCTTCAACCAGGCTATGATGAACAGCCATGGACACGGGATGCCGGGCCAGGTGATGAACGGGGCCCTGGGGCCGGCAGGACGAGGCAGGCTGGGGCTGCAGCAGTACCAGGTCCAGGCCATGCAGGGTGCTGGGGGGGGCGTGGGGCCGGGAGGCAGCAGTGTGCTGGCTGAGACTCTGGCTCAGGGAGGAGGGCAGATGGGAGCTCACAACGCCATGAACGCCCAGCAGGCTAGCAACATGAATAAGGTGAGTGTTGGTGCATGTACTGTCTGTTTACTGTCTGGCTTCACTCGGGACCTAGGGTTTTGACTAGTCTGGTCAGGAAAACTCATTGCCATGGCCTATGATTTGTGATTGTAAAACTGGAGTAAATGCATTGGTCATTTATATATACAGTACCAGTCAAGTTTGGACACATTTACTCATTCAAGAGTTTTTCTTTATTACTATTTTCTACATTATAGAATAATAATGAAGACATCAAAACTATGAAATAACACATATGGAATCATCTAGTAACCAAGAAAGTGTTAAACAAATCAAAATATACTTTATATTTGAGATTCTTCAAAGTAGCCACCCTTTGCCTTGATGACAGCTTTTGCACACTCTTGGCATTCTCTTAACCAGCTTCACCTGGAATGCTTTTTCAACAGTCTTGAAGGAGTTTCCACTTATGCTGAGCACTTGTTGGCTGCTTTTCCTTCACTCTGCGGTCCAACTCATCCCAAACCATCTCAATTGGGTTGAGGTCGGGTGATTGTGGAGGCCATGTCATCTGATGCAGCACTCCATCAGTCTCCTTCTAGGTCAAATAGCCCTTACACAGCCTTCAGGTGTGTTGGGTCATTGTCCTGTTGAAAAACAAATGATAGTCCCACTAAGCGCAAACCAGATGGGATGGCGTAAAGCTGCAGAATGCTGTGGTAGCCATGTTGGTTAAGTGTGCCTTGAATTCTAAATAAATCACTGACAGTGTCACCAGCAAAGCACCATCACACCACCACCTCTGTGCTTCATGGTGAGAACTACAGATGCGGAGATAATCCGTTCATCTACTCTGCATCTCACAAAGACACTGCGGTTGGAACCAAAAATCTAAAATTCTCCTTTTCTTATTGGTGTCCTTTAGTAGTGGTTTCTTTGCAGCAACTCGACCATGAAGGCCTGATTCATGCAGTCTCCTCTGAACAGTTGTTGAGATGTCTGTTACTTGAACTCTGTGAAGCATTTATTTGGGCTGCAATTTCTGAGGCTGGTAACTCAAATGAATTTATCCTCTGCTGCAGAGAACTCTGGGTCTTCCTTTCCTGTGGCTGTCCTCATGAGAGACAGTTTCATTGCGCTTGATGGTTTTTGCGACTGCACTTGAAGAAACTTTCAAAGTTCTTAATTGTCTGTCTGAAAGTAATGATAGCCTGTCATTTCTCTTTGCTTATTTGAGCTGTTTTTGCCGTAATAGGGCTGTCTTCTGTATACCACTCCTACCATGTCACAACTGATTGGCTCAAACACTTACTTTTAACAAGGCAAATCTGTTCATTGAAATGCATCCCAAGTGACTACCTCATGAAGTTGATTGAGAGAATGCCAAGAGTGTGCAAAGCTGTCATCAAGGCAAAGGGTGGCTACTTTGAAGAATATCAAATATAAAAATGGTTGGTTACTACATGATTCCATATGTGTTATTTCATAGTTTTGATGTCTTCACTATTATTCTGCAATGTAGGAAACGGTACAAATAAATAAATGTCGTGTCCAAACTTTTGTACTGTATATTTATCTTTAATTTCATTATATTCATCCAGGCTTGACACAGATGGGAAATGATGTCCTTGCTTTACTGTGTCCCATAGTCTTCCCGTGCTCTGGGAGCAATGCTTTCTAAATGGCTTGTTCATGGCATTGTCCGTTTCATGCGTGCCTTGCATCAGTAAATCTGTCTGTCCAGATAGAAAGCTTGTTGTTGGTTTGGTGACAGAATCATTGGTCCTGCTCATATCACTGTTGAGCTATTAGATTCAAAGTCATGTCTCTGTTTGGAACAGGGATTCCCTGCTCTTAGACTGATCTCTTGATACTCACTGTGTGTGTGAGTGAGAATCAGTGTGAGTGTGCATTGTTCTTGTACTGATTGAGCGCTATAATCCCTGTTGGTCAGTACATGTACACATGCATCTGTTGGTCTCTCTCTCTGATGCATCGTTGTCTCCCACCCACCATACGCACATCCATCTGTAAGCTTACCCTGGGATTGTTGGAGGAACAGGACACCCGGCTGGGGTGTTGAATACATCCCTCCAGGACAGCAGAAGTGACCTTTCGTAGCATGTTAGGAGCACAGGCTGACCTCCGAACAGTCTTTTCCAATAACGGGATTTTGCCTATAGCTACTGGAGTCAGAGGTCTCCATAGCGGATCAATGCTAACGTTATCTACTGGATTCCCTTGCTTGGCTAGCTGGTTGGAGCTACTGGAGTCAGCCTGCTGTCTGCTCTGAGGTCTTCTAGTGTATTGGGTGTATATGTGTCCCCCCGCCTGTCTCGCTTGTAGGTAAGGCTAAAGCATGGAGAGTTAGGCCCATATAAATATATTTCATTTGAATTCTATGGTTAGGCCTGTAACTTGATTACAGCTTGGTATTTCATTAATATCCCATAGACTTAGGCCTACTATTTACCTGCTTTGAGTTGTTTTGGAATGTGGATATAAGTGGGTGAAGGGAGATATACTGATGACAAGTCTGAGAAAGCATAGTAGTGTGCAGAGAAAGACGAGCTTTATATGTTGATTTGTGGAAAGTGCGTAGTAGTTGTGTGGTAGTGCTAGTTTCAGGGATGTCTACTGGTCTTATCTGCTACTGTTGTGGCTTGACAGGAAACCAAGGGGAAACCAGCTTGCTAGTTCATACACACTCGACACATGCAGGCCGTCACCACATAAAACAAACCCCCGGGGCTCGCTGACACGCACTTGAGTGTCTAGCATTGCTTTCTTACACAATACTGACAGGGAGTAATATCATGTCTCCAGTTCTCTGCAAATGTTCCATAGTTAGGCCCCAGCAACAGTAGCAGGGTCAACCCTGGGTGTATCTTCACCATCTAACCTACTGCCAGGAGAAAGAGGGATTTGAAGCCGTGGAGGATAGTGTGTACATGCCATGGTACGTTAGTTAGGCTGTGGTTGCTAGATAAAAGAGCTGGCTCTGGCAGTATTGACATTGCACAGCTGCCACAAGACTAACGCATGCTCCTGAAGTGTGGCAGACACCAGCGTGTCAGCCCAGCATTCTTAGTATCTGTATGAATCAGCAGCAGGTTTGGGGTCAATTCCATTCGTTCAGACCGTAGACCAAACAAAAATCTTCATTCCAAATGTTTCTAATTGAAGAGAAAAGTTATTTAAGGGTACTTCCTGAATTGAAATAGAATTCATCCCCACATTGATGAGCAGGCGTGCTTTACATACAGCACCCCCCGCTAGCTAGAGGACACCTACTGTTGCCATTCACAGAGATGTGGTGGTCTGTGAGAATCAGTAGGACGTTTCAGTAGGCACAACAACATGAGACAACTTCTAGTAAAAAGAGGGGGAAGGGAAGTGCTGCTAAGGTACACAATAGTAGATTTTGGAAGGTGCTCTTTGGTTAACCTCTCTGGTACAAGTGGGATGCTAGCGTCCCACCTCGACAACGGCCAGTGAAATTGCAGGGCGCCAAATTCAAAACAGAAATCCCATAATTAAAATTCCTCAAACAAGTATTATCCACCATTTTAAAGATACACTTCTTGTAAATCCAACCACAGTGTCCGATTTCAAAAAAGCTTTACGGCGAAAGCACACTTTGCGATTATGTTAGGTCAGCACCTAGCCACAGAAACCCATACAGCCATTTTCCAGCCAAGGAGTGTGTCACAAAAGTCAGAAATAGCATTAAAATTAATCACTTACCAAAAACCTCCTTTTTGTCCAGTAATCCGAATGCTTAAGGCGCGTGCACTAAGTCCAGACGAAAGGTTTTTAAAAAGTACAATAAAAGTTAGTAGAAACATGCCAAATGATGTTTAAAATCAATCCTCTGGTTGTTTTTGTTATAAATAATCAATAATATTTCAACCGGACAAAAGCTTCGTCAATAGGAAAGGAGAAACAAGAAAGGCGCGTTCCGATTAGGCATGGCTGATGTCTGGAAATTTCCACTGGCCACTGATTGAAAGTGCTGTATCTCCCTCATTTTTCAGAGTAAAAGCCTGAAACAATGCCTAAAGACTGGCCACATGTAGAGGAAGCCACAGAGCTCGTGAACTGGGTCCTAAGTCTTTGTATGGTGGATAGGCTTTCAATTGAAAAACAGCCTTTCAAAATAATAGTACTTCCTGGTTGGATTGTCCTCGGGTTTTCACCTGCCATATCAGTTCTGTTATACTCACATACATTATTTTAACAGTTTTGGAAACTTCAGAGTGTTTTCTATCTAAATCTACTAATTATATGCATATCCTAACTTCTGGGCCTGAGTAGCAGGCCGTTTAATAATTTGGGCACAAAATTCTGAATGCTGCCCCCTACCCTAGTGAAGTTAAAGGGGTACATTGGTCATCAAAAAACAAGGAGGACCAAGGCACTTCATATAATGAATTAAAATGCCTTTATTTGTATGGCATGTTCAATGAAAACAAAGTTTAATAAGTCCGGTGCGTTTCCTCTGCATGGCCTTTGTCAAGGAGTGCAAAGAAATGATAATACAATGTCCTCTTTTGAACAGGTTTTCCAATAAGCTCTGATTTGAAGAGGGAGTGGTTACAGAATTCATTGGACAACAGCTAGTAAGCTATACTATACACATTAAAAAGTGAAATGCTGTACATATGTTATCAAAAAATTCACCTCCTAGCAAGAAGCATCAGAACGCCTAGAAAGGTAGTTCTAACCTTAAATATGACTGGACAACGTGCCAAGAATAGGAGAGCTGTCTATTCCATAGTACACTGGAACACAGCAAAACATAGACAACAGTCTAAACATAGCTGAGGGCAATAGAGCAAAATGTCCACTAGATGACAGAAAATGGACCTCTCACTACCTTACAGGAAAGGTGAGAAATCCCTATCTTCATTTAAACCAGGTTACTTAGTGGCCTGTAGTTTGTAAATCCAAAAACGTTCCCTTTGGTTTAGCTGTTTAAGATGGTCCCCTTTTCTAATTGAGGCTGGAACATGATCAATACCCATAACTTGTAGGGAGGCAGGTTGCCATGGTGTAAGGACTTGTAGTGCCTTGCCATGGGGTAGTCTTCATTGCCTACCCGTATGGCGTACTTGTGTTAAGCTAAGCGGTCTTGAAGGTGTCTTTTTGTCCATCCAATGTAGAACACCTTGCACTGTGGACATTCCAATCTGTAGATGACATGAGTGGTTTTGCAGTTAATGAAATGCTTGACTTGATACTTCATTTTAGATGCTGTGTCAACAAAATACTTTTTCTGTACAATAGTTCTGCAATGGTGGCACTGGTTGCATTTAAAAGAGCCTTTGGGTTTGTGGTCTAGCCATGAGACAACTATTTGAAACAGAGAGACAACCTTATGACAGAAGACCACTTGGTGTACCTTGGTTTTCAGTTTGAAACTATATTCTCAGGTCTCGGTCGTTGTTTCCGTGAGCTACAGTACTGCTACCAATGCCATTCAAAGGAATTCAAGTGGTACACCCCTGGTCTGGTATAGGGCATGTGAACACTCTCTCTCATTCTCTATTTTGTTTTCTTTCTCATTCATTCTCCGTGAGTCCTCTTTCTCTCTCGCTGTCCCTCTAACATTCTCTTCCTCCGTCTAGTTTACCTTCATTCTTTCTCTTTTTCTTTCTCCTAATTTTCTTCTTTCTCTTCCAATTGTGTGTGTGCTGGCCCTCCCCGGCCCCTTGGCTCATAATGGAGCTGTAAATCATGTTAAGGAGAGAGAGGAGGAGGAGCGAGGGATGGAGAGAGGGAAAGGAGGAGGAGCGAGGGATGGAGAGAGGGAAAGCGGCTATTTCAGAGGCTGTCTCCACATCTGTCTGGGGTGTGTTTTGAATGTATTACTTTTTAGTCCATGTTCGCTCTAGTTTGAAGTTGGGAGTTGATTCCCCTGTGTTGTTGTGTGTGTTTTAGGCTTGAGTGGTATACTGTATACTGGAGTATTTTGAAATGCCAACTGTATAATTTTCAGTACCGGTATGATAAAAAGTGTGTGTTGGGGCGTCCTAAAGCCCGGGGGGGGGGCTGTTGTGACTCCACTGCTTATGGAAGATGTGCTAAATAAATTATCCAGCTCAGGTAGGAGTGTGTGTGTCAGAGCTAGGGAGAGCTAGTCTAGAGTTGGCCTGCGTGTAAAAAGGAAGAACAAAGTTAAAGCTTGAACTGTGTTAGCCAGTCAGTAAGCATGTGCGTGCCTGTGCTAGCCCAGGCGCGTGAGACCGTTTGTTTGTGGGAGACTAAAGTGAACGTGAGGCAGAGTGGAAGTCGGGAGCTTCAGAGCTCCACTGTATGTAGAGGGAGGGGCAGACTAGAGCTCAGCTGTTGAGCATGGCTACACTGCTGCTGGTCTCTGGCTCTTTCATCTGTCTGCTGGAGCGCTGACAACAGCGGGAGAGCCTCCTCCTCGCCACTAAGCACAGCGGAGCACAGCGGAGGAGCATGCTGCTAGAGCGGAGCAGGAAGGGCTGTGTACACATGCACACCAGGAGAGGGATGGACTAGAAATGGGGATTAGGTCATTATGCTCGATTGCTAGTCATCCAACATACTAAAGTGACAATCAGCAGTTGAAACGATAACAAATGATCTCCTCGCCCCTGTTTGGGTAAAAAGCTGAGGGATTGGGCTGGGGAAATGTCATCACTCTCCAATTCATAGACAGAGCTATGGATGCAAGGACTGTCTTTGATATCAAAAGTATAGTTTTAACCATGTTTTGAGGCTAAACAGTGTTTGTTTACTTTTAATTTGTTTACAAACATTGGGGTAAAACAAGCTTATGTTTTGGGTTCTGATGGGGTACGACATTGTAAGCTAGTGAGGTATTTCTTGGATACATATCATTAAGTCCAAAAATGGATGTAGCAACTGCTGATTGACACTTGACCTGAGCTGTACACTGACAAAACATTAAGAACACCTGCTCTTTCCATGACAGACTGACCAGGAGAATCCAGGTGAAAGCTATGATCCTTTATTGATGCTACTTGTTAAATCCACTTCAATCGGTATAGATGAAGGGGAGTAGATGGGTTAAAGAAGGATTTTTAAGCCTTGAGACAATTTGAGACATGGATTGTGTATGTGTGCCATTCAGAGGGTGAATCGGGAATACACATGATGTACAGTCCATGTGTAAAGTATTCAGACCCCTTCCCTTTTTCCACATTTTGTTAAGTCACAGCCTTATTCTAAAATGGATTAAATAAATGTTTTTCTTCATCAATCTACACACAATACCCCATAATGACAATATGGGAAAAAGTTTTTTTGAAATGTTAGAAAATGTATTTTTTTAAAAACACCTTTTTATTTACATAAGTATTCAGACCCTTTGCTAATAGACTTGAAATTGAGCTCAGGTGCATCCTGTTTCCATTGATCATCCTTGAGATGTTTCTACAACTTGATTGAAGTCATCCTGTGGTAAATTCAATTGATTGGTGCATGTCAGAGCAAAAACCAAGCCATGCGGTTGAAATAATTGTCCGTAGAGCTCTGAGACAGGATTGTGTCGAGGCACAGATCTGGGGAAGGGTACCAAAAAAATTCAGTGGCCTCCATCATTCTTAAATGGAAGAAGTTTGGATCCACCAAGACTCTTCCTAGAGCTGGCCGCCTGGCCAAACTGAGCAATTGGGGGAGAAGGGCCTTGGTCAGGGAGGTGACCAAGAACCCGATGGTCACTCTGACAGAGCTCCAGAGTTTCTCTGTGGAGATGGGAGAACCTTCCAGAAGGACAATCCGCACTCCACCAATCAGGCCTTTATGGTAGAGTGGCCAGACGGAAGCCACTCCTCAGTAAAAGGCACATGACAGCCTGCTTGGCAAAAGGCACCTAAAGGACTCTCAGACCATTAGGAACAACATTCTCTGGTCTGATGAAACCAAGATTGAACTCTTTGGCCTGAATGCCAAGCGTCACGTCTGGAGGAAACCTGGCACCATCTCTACGGTGAAGCATGTTGGTGGCAGCATCATGCTGTGGGGATGTTTTTCAGCGGCCGGGACTGGGAGACTAGTCAGGATTGAGGAGAAGATTAATGGAACAAAGTACAGAGATCCTTGATGAAAACCTGCTCCAGAGCGCTCAGGACCTCAGACTGGGTCGAAGGTTCACCTTCCAACATGACAACGACCCAAAGCACACAGCCAAGACAAAGCAGGAGTGGCTTCGGGACAGTCTCTTGTCCTTGAATGGCCCGGACTTGAACCCGATCGATCATCTGTGAAAATAGCTGTGTAGCGACGCTCCCCATCCAAACCTGACAGAGCTTGAGAGGATCTGCGGAGAAGAATGGGAGAAACTCCCCAAATACAGGTGTGTCAAGTTTGTAGTGTTTTACCCAAGAAGTTGCAAGGCTGTAATCTCTCCCAAAAGTGCTTCAACAAAGTATGGAGTAAAGGGTCTGAATACTTTTGTAAATGTGATATTTCAATCTAAAACTGTTTTTGCTTTGTCATTTTGGGGTATTGATGCAGATTGATGTGGGGGGAAAAACAAGTCAATCCATTTTAGTATAAGGCTGTAATATAACCACATTTGAATACTTTCCGAATGCACTGTAAAGGCCTTTGAATGGGGTGTGGCAGTAAGTGCCAGGCGTACCGGTTTGTGTTAAGAACTGCAACGCTGCTGGGTTTTTCATGGGCCAGCATCCCTGTGGAATGCTTTCGACACCTTGGGAAAATGGGGGTGCGACTCAATATTAGGAAGGTGTTTCTAAGGTTTGGTATACTCATTGTAGATGTCAAAATTGCATGTTTTAAACCTTATTGGTCATAGTGGAAGATCAAAATTAGTGTTTTTTTATTCATTCTAAAGAGATTGCAGCTGCGCACTTAACTATTATGTCCATGCCTGCAGCAGATCTTGCACCACCCGTTGGCTCTGAAATAGTGTCTTCTATGTGTTCAACTCACATTGAGAAGCTAGTCAAGAAAGTTTAATGATGGTAGATGGATAGATACATGGATGGGATTTGGCAGCCACTCATGGGTAAATGTTTCTTTCATACCTCTGTTTCCTTATTTGCCTGTTTTTGGGTTTGGCAGTTATAACGATGGGGGGGACAAAGACCTGTTGAAATAAGTCACATTGCATCTGACTGCTCTCTCCTATTTTCATCCATTTCAATGAGCTCCTCCACAAGATCCGACATGTATAATCATCTACAAGTAACTTGTAAAACATACATTCATATCTATACCTAGCCTGTGTTGGGTTTAGGTGCTCCCTTGTTTACTATTACATGTTGTGGTTGAGAGATGGCGTGATTTGGGGAGGCCTTGTAACGGGCCACTTCCTCTTATCTGAACCACGGAAAGGCAGATGTCAACCGTCAGACCCGCCATTGCACGTCATTCTCCCCTTCTAGACAATTCCCACAGAATCAGTGCTCAAACACTCAAATACTTTGGTATTGTGTGCAGTACGGAAACCTGTGGCTGTGCTTTACAGTGTTGGGGCCCAATTTCATTTTAACCCAATAGGTTAGTTTCACGGTTTTACAGTCCCAAATCATACATTGTCCTGGTCCTTCTTGACCCGTTTTGAAACTCATGAACAGAGACCCGGTTCACCTCAGGGATTGTCCTAATCCCCTGTCTCTCTGTAGATGGGTATGGCTGGCAGTCCTTTTGGGCAGCAGTACGGCCAGGGCGGGGTCCAGCAGCAGATGGGGGTGAACGCCCAGCAGCAGCTCCGGAACAAGGCAGCCCTTGCCAACAGCCTGCCCCCCTTCCCCAGTGACCTGAAAGGGGCCAGCAGCATGCCAAACCTGGTAAGTTCCTCTAACTTTGTAGAAAAGGAGAAACGCAAACCTGTTTACATGATGACCTAAACGGAGGGTTCTGGGAAAGGTCTGTTTCCATTTGGATCTCAAGCCTCTTCGTCTAGCCCCCTTAAACAGTTGGAATCCGATATCTGTCTGGAGGCCACAAAAATCAGCTCTCAGATCTGATGTGGTCCCCATGCCTTTGGGTTTCAGACTTGTAACCTTGCCCCTATCCTCTTGGTGTTCTCAGATATGAAAGTACTGACTATACAAAAGATACGTTGGAATCTCCACTGTTTATCAGAGGGTTAAATGAAGCCATCATCATATTAATGTGCACACCTACCTAGTCCTTTCAGATGTTTGAACACTGAAGAGATTAGATTAGGTCCTAGTTAGAGGACTGGTCTCTAAAACCCCTATCATTGACCCCTAGATCGTACGTACTATGAGAGGATTGGTTGAAGCAATACGGTGAAAATTACCCCCTGCCTATCAAATCCTTTCAGATTTAGTCTCACGTAGTGACAACTCAAGTGAAGTCTGAGTCCATTAGTCTCTGCATTGACTTTGAATAACGGTGCAGTTCCCAATGCCACGGTATTGGAACAATTATTACGACATATTTCTCTTCCTTCTCCAAAAGCCAGGCCTGGAATGCAGAATGAGAGATTGTTGGAAGGGGGAAACATTTGTGAAAAGGCACTCCACTCAGAATATTGTTGTGCAGAGAGAGAGAATGAGGGAAAGAGAAAAAGAGAGGGGTCTCTTTCAAGGCACTGTGTAAATACTGCATGCAAATCTCTCTCCCAGGAACAGGAAAAGGGCCTAATGAACTCATTACAGAGGAAATAGTTTAGTGTTTCTATTTTGGTTAAAGGTTAATGGAGTCTTATGTGAAATAGTTGGATGTTTACCAGGCCTTTTTGTGGGGGGGGGGCTTTTCTTTCTTTTTGATTCATTCATTGGCTGCCTCCCATTATTCTGTCTGGGAATCGTTCTTTCTCTGTTCACCACTCTTCCCCCGCCGCCCTCCACTCTTTGTCTTTCTCACACAAATGTTTTCCCTCTCTTTCTCCCTAATCAAACCTCACCCCGTTGATCTCGGCATAAATTCGTTTAGTCATTGTAGATCAGCTTTTCTTTTTCAAATTGTGAAAGTAATGTACTTGTATAAGTAGGCTTAATTACAGGGATTGGGAGATTCAATTTCAATATAAACAGTTCAGGGATCCAATTCAAGCGACCCAGTTCCAATTCAAGTAATTGGGTTCAAGCTAAGTTTCAAATAAATCCAGTCTACCTCACTTATTTGCTGCGTTTCCTCCCAAGGCCCAGATGCAGCAGGTATCCTCCATGGTCCCTGGCGGTGGGGTGTCTGCAGCCACGGCGAGCCACACGGCCGACCCAGAGAAGCGCAAGCTCATCCAGCAACAGCTGGTCCTGCTGCTCCACGCCCACAAGTGCCAGCGGCGGGACCAGGCCAACGGGGAGGTGCGGGCCTGCGCCCTGCCACACTGCCGCACCATGAAGAACGTCCTCAACCACATGACACACTGCCAGGCCGGCAAGTCCTGCCAGGGTGAGTGTCTGGGGAAGGGGGGTTGTGGTGTTGGTTGCTGCATAATCGTTGGGGGACTGAATATGATGTGAATGTGAATATGATTGAACACACACTCGTTAATGTCCAACGGGATATCATTTTTACTCCATCTAATGTAAGAGACATGTATATCTTCTCCTCCTCCCGTTTAGAAGGCTATAGTTTGTTGATTGACGTTGAAGTCAACAGTTGGTTACCTTTCTCTGTGCTGCTGTGCCCAAAGCCACTCTCCTCCTTCTCCATGGTTCCATCTGAATTAGTCTTTCTGCTATTTCCGCTATTCCTTGCATCCTATCTGCTCAACTACTTCTCAACCGTATTGGAGGAGAAGGTCCCTGCCCTCTGACCTTCTCTGTGCGTTTTGAGGAGGAAGTGAAGAGAGGATTTGCAGAATTGAGGAAATATTAATTTGGAAAGAACCATTGTCTTCCATTCCCTCCCTCCTGTTTGCCCCTGTGACTGACTGAAAGCCTGCTCCAGCCTATATTAATAGTGAGGACATCAGCAGCTATAAATCCCGGGGCTTGTTTTAAAAGCCTGTCTGGGTGCTTAGGCCTAATGTAAATACTCGAGTGGCTTTAGTCTCCACACTGGGTCTGTCTGTCTGGGTGGCTACGGCGCTTTCCTCCCGCCCCGTGCTGCTCTGAACATTAAAGGGTGTCTCTAGGTCGATGGCCTCTGACCTTTAACCCCATGGTGCCAGTCATATTGGTAATGTGTTTTAATGGCTATGGGGTCAAATGAGGATATATGATGTTTTAGGTCTCATCCGGTTTTAATTGGGTTGTGCTGTTTACATGTTTTTAAAATGGCTTATATTAGTGATTATTTGTTTAAATGGCCTTCTTGTTGTTTGGGTTTGCCGGTTCCAATTTTGTATTTGTTTGACATTTTGTTGTGTAATATGTCACGTACCTACCCTGTGACTTAATAGGGATAGGCGTCCCGCTAGCAATTCAAATAAATAATCCTAATATTAAACATTTATGAACGTACAAGTATCTTATATCATGTAAAAACTTAAATTATTGTTAATCTAACTGCATTGTTCGATTTACAATAGGCTTTACAGCGAAAGCATACCATGCGATTGTTTGAGGACGGTGCACCACAACATATTTTTCAACCAGCACAGGCTTCATGAAATCACAAATAGCGATTAAATAAATCACTTACTTTTGAAAATCTTCCTCTGTTTGCAATCCCAAGGGTCCCAGCTACAACATGAATGGTCGTTTTGTTAGATAAAATCCTTCTTAATATCCCAAAAGGTCTGTTTAGTTGGCGCCATCGATTTCAGTAATCCACTCTTTCAACATGCAGACAAAGGAATCCAAAAAGCTACCGCTAAACTTTGTTCAAACAAGTCAAACTACGTTTCTATTTAATCCTCAGGTATCCTAAAATGTAAATAAACTATAATCTTTCATACAGAAAGAAGTATGTTAAATAGAAAAGTGAAATTGGCAGGCACAACTGATATGGTAGTCGAAAATCCAAAGAAAAACCAACCGGAAACCAACCGGAATTATTTTATTTTTAGGTCCCAGGCTCTTATAATGGAAAGCTTTGGGTCCTATGCAATTCCTCTGTCGCGTGCGAACATAACGGATTTTCCACTGAGACTCTTTGTACAAAAACTCCAGATTCTTACTCATTTTGTAAGAAACAAGCCTGAAACCTTGAACAAATAATGTTGACATCTAGTGGAAGCCATATGAATTGCAATCTGGGAGCTAGAATTGCATAGGACCCAAAGCTTTCCATTATAAGAGCCTGGGACCTAAAAATAAAATAATTCCGGTTGGTTTTTCTTTGGATTTTCGACTACCATATCAGTTGTGTTATAGTCTCATACATTATTTTAACATTTCTACAAACTTCAAAGTGTTTTCTATCCAATGCTACCAATTATATGCATATCCTGGCTTCTGGGCCTGAGTAACAGGCAGTTTACTTTGGGCACGGCAGTCAGGCGGAAATTCAGGAAAATAGACCCTAGCCCTAAGATTATTAATGATAACTCAAATACTTGAGGATTTTCTTTAAGTAATATAAAGAGACTTATTTGATGTTAGCAGGAGTAGAATCACTTATTTTATACTCTTGAAGGGATGAATCTTCCACTTAAGTTAATGAATTGATATCAGTAGGATTTTCACCACCGTGTGTCTCTAAAGCCCCTAATCATGCTGTTATTGGAGTCTTCCTCCTGAGCAATCACACCATTTACTTCCATACCCTGGGTCTAAATCAAATCTATTACAGCAATTATCTGACTGTGTGAACACAATGGTACCTTTCTGTTAGTCCACAGGGCCCATTAGGCAACAGTCACATTATGCTTGGAATAGTTACTAACTTTCGATATATGTTGTTTTTTCTTTGACTCTGTGATTTACACCATATACTAGCTTCTATGGTGTCTTGGACAGGAAGTGGTCATCTTGTCATAGCTATTGTATGTGTTTTTCAATGACTCGTTGCCTTCTCTCTCCCTCTTCTGTCATCCCTCATATTTCTTGTTCTTTTTCTGTCTTTCATTCAATCTCCCCTCTTTCCTTTCTCTCATATTCTTCATTTTCTCCCTCCTCCCCCCTCTCTCTCTCTTCCTCTCCCTCTCTTATCCCTCTATCCCCTCAGTGGCTCACTGTGCGTCGTCCAGACAAATCATTTCTCACTGGAAGAACTGCACTCGGCATGACTGTCCCGTCTGCCTGCCGCTGAAGAACGCCAGCGACAAAAGGAACCAGCAGCGTGAGTACCTGTTTTCCCCTAGGACCCTTTAGTCCATCACACACGTGTGTGTGTAACGTTGGGTATTGTGTAATATCCTCCCATACAGGTGTTTTGGCATTAGCATAGCCATTCAAGTAGATACAGTGCATTCAGAAGGTATACAGAACCCTTTTCCCACATTTTGTTGAGTTACAGCCATATCCTAAAATTGATTCAATTGTTTTGTTTCCTCCTCAATCTACACTCAATACCCCATCATTTTTGCAAATTTATTTTTTTAAACAAAATGGAAATATAGCATTTACATAAGTATTCAGACCCTTTATTCAGTACTTTGTTGAAATACCTTTGGCAGCGATTACAGCCTTGTCTTCTTGGGTATGACGCTACAAGCTTGTATTTGGGATGTTTCTCCCATTCTTCTCTGCAGATCCTCTCAAGTGCTGTCACCTTGGATGGGGAGTGTCGCTGCACAGCTATTTACATGTCTCTCCAGAGATATTTGATCGGATTCAAGTCCGGACTCTGGCTGGGCCACTCAAAGACATTCAGAGAATTGTCATGAAGCCACTCCTGCGTTGTCTTGGCTGTGTGCTGAGGGTCGTTGTCCTGTTGGAAGGGGAACCTTCACCCAGTTTGAGGTCCTGAGCTCTCTGGAGCAGGTTTTCATCAAGGATCTCTCTGTACTTTGCTCTGTTCATCTTTCCCTCCATCCTAACAAGTCTCCCAGTCCCTGCTGCTGAAAAACATTCTGACAGCATGATGCGAAGGTTTCCTCTAGACATGACGCTTGGCATTCAGGCCAAAGAGTTCAATCTTGGTTTCATCAGACCAGAGAATCTTGTTTCTCATGGTCTGAGAGTCCTTTAGGTGCCTTTTGGCACACTCCAAGTGGGCTGTTCTGTGCCTTTTACTGAAGAGTGGCTTCTGTCTGGCCAATCGACCATAAAGGCCTGATTGGTGGAGTGCTGCAGAGATTGTTGTCCTTCTGGAAGGTTCTCCCATCTCCTCAGAGGAACTCTGGAGCTCTGTCAGAGAGACCATCGGGTTATTGGTCACCTCCCTGAACAAGGCCCTACTTCCCCGATTACTCAGTTTGGCTGGGCAGCCAGCTCTAGGAATAGTCTTGGTGGTTCCAAACTTCTTCCATTTAAGCATGATGGAGTCCCCTGTGTTTTTGGGGACCTTCAATGCTGCAGAATGTTTTTGGTAACCTTCCCCAGATCTGTGTCTCGACACAATCTTGTCTGAGCTCTACGAACAATTCTTTCGACCACATGTCTTGGTTTTTGCTCTGACATGCACTGTCAACTGTGGGACTTTATATAGACAGGTGTGTGCCTTTCCAAATCTTGTCCAATCAATTGAATTTACCAAAGGTGGACTCCAATCAAGTTGTATTAACATCTCAAGGATGCGGGTATTGTGTGTAGATTGAGTTAATGCTGTAAAGTAACAAAATGTGAAAAAATCCAGGGGTCTGAATACCTTCCCGAACGCACTGTAGATAAACCGGTTGTTGTTGCCCCTCAACATTCATACAGAAATCGGTCTCCTTAGTCATTATTACATCTGCCACCTTACATTTCATTTTATTTTATATACATATTGTAGGCACAGATACAAAAACTTTGACACATTGAAATTACAACAGATGCATTGCACACTAACACACTTGAGCTATAAATTATTTGCGATGTAAATCATATTTAATTTGTCACATGCGCCGAATACAGTGAAATGCTTACATTGTTGGTTAAGGGCTTGTATGTAAGTTAGAAAGGGAAAAAAAGACAATGTAACTGAATTGTCAACAGAGAAGCATGCTGAGCTGAGAGTGAGTGAGCGAGTGAAGTTTTTAGTGGCGCCACCTGCAGGCCTTATCCCTAGCTGTGCTCTGTGCTCGCTCTGTGCTTGCTCGCTCTGTGCTGGCTCGCTGGCTATAAAGGATTCCTGTAGAATGCTGGGCCTGTAATCTGACACCCTGGGGGAGGGGCTCTGGAGTTTCTATCGGTGGGGGAGGGGCTCAGGGGGAGAACTCTCTCGGATTGGCCAGAAAACCAGTGACATATTTAAATCCCCCACAGAGGCATCCTGCATATTCTCTCTGCCGGTCACAGATCAACATACAGTGAGACATAGAGCAGTAGTAGGACCTTTGGGTGGAAGCGGATAAATATTATTTTAGATCATAAAAATGTAGGCTTTACAATTTTGTTTTGTTTAACAACTATTGAGTTTTTATGACTTCTATGAGAGAAATAATTTACTTAATCTTTGCCAGTAAGTAGATTGCTTTTCATCAAACGTAACATACGGCAGACCTTTTCTGGAAGGGCGTACTAATGATTTATTAACATAGGCCCAAGCCAAGTCCTAACTGTAGTTCTGTTTGTTGTCAATCAGAACTGGGGAAGAAAGGTGAGTTATGTGCAGTTGGGATTCATCACTAGTGTTCATAATTACTCACACCCCCCCCCTCTTCAATTTGATACAAAAGTACGTGTATTGCCAAAGCAACAAGGTTTCTCTTTGAAATGTTTCAAAAATGTCTACGCTCTCTCCAGCCATGCTGGGTTCGCCCGGCGCCAGCCTGCAGAGTGCCATCAATGCCACGGTGGGCACGGGCCCTCCCGGCAGCTCCCCGGGTTCCTCCATGAACAGTGGCGGTGCCAGCAGCGGGCACATCGACCCCAGTTCCATGCAGCGGGCCTACGCTGCCCTGGGCCTGCCCTACGGTAACCAGTCCCCTGCTCAGGGACAGGGAGGACCTGGAGGACAGAACACAGCCCAGGGAGGGCAGCAGCTACGCTCCATCAATGCACTAGGTAAGAATGTTGCTTGGTCTCATTGGAGTTTTAGGCTAGGTTACTGTAAAGCACTTGAGGACAATAGGATAAGAGCATCTGCTGAATGACTAAATTGTAAATGTAAAAATGGGTTGATAGATGCATACGATTGATTCAACTTTTAATTTTGGGTTTGCAAATATGCACAACTTGAAATCCCAGAGGATGAAATCACAGACACATGAAATAGTTATTTAAAACCAATGATTGGTTGACTCGTTAATTAATTTTGGTATAGTTCTCTGTATAAGGGTCCCGTGTGATGAGTCGAAGGGGTATCGTGAGGGTATTGGTCACTGTTTTGGTGGTAATGCTGCCTCTGGTTGGCTGTGTTCTCTCCCAGGCACTAACATGAACATGGCCGGAGGAGGGGTGGGCGTGCCCTCAGAGACCGGCATGCTCTCGGACTCATCGCTCCCCTCGTCGCTCAACAAGTGAGTCCGCTCACCCATTTGGATTGTCTCTCTGAATTCTGTGCCCTAGATCACTCCAACTGGGTGGTACAAAGCTGGGCCCACTACAGTGTACAGCAGCAATCACCATTTTTACAATGAGCGCAAAGTATTGGGACAGTGACATTTTTTTGTTTTGTCCCTGTACTCTAGCACTTTGGAATTGAAATGATCAAATGAGGTTAAAGTGCGGACTGTCAGCTTTAATTTGAGGGTATTTTCATCCATATCGGGTGAACCGTTTAGAAATTACAGCACTTATTGTACATGTTATTGTACATGTTCCCCTATTGTACATGTTCCCCTTTAGGGGAACAGAAATATTATACCAATTCACTTATGTGTAGTCAAAAGTGTATTATTTGGTCCCATATTCCTAGCATGCAATGATTGCATTAAGCTTGTGACAACAAATTTGGTGGATGCATTTGCTGTTTGTTTTGTTTGTGTTCCAGATGAGTTTGTGCCAAATAGAAATTAATGGTAAGTAATGTATTGTCATTGGAGTCACTTTGATTGTAAATAAGAATAGAATATGTTTCTAGAGACTTATACATTAATGTGGATGCTAATATGATTACGGATAGTCCTGAATGAATCGTGAATAATGATTGAGAAAGTTAGTTGCACAAATATCATGCCTTGACATGCCAACTTCTCACCATTACAATAACAGGGGAGGTTAGCATTTTATATCATACCTCCAAGACATGCTAACCTCTCACCATTACAATAACAGGGGAGGTTAGCATTTTATATCATACGTCCAAGACATGCTAACCTCTCACCATTACAATAACAGGGGTGGTTAGCATTTTTGTGGGGGTATGATATTTGTGCATCTAACTTTCTCACTAATCATTATTTACAGTTCATTCAGGACTATCTGTTATCATGGTAGAATCCACATTAATGTAGATGTGTTTAGAAGCATATTCTATTCTTATTTACAAGTGACTCCAAAATGACACTACATTATTTACCATTCATTTTATTCAGACCCCTTCACTTTTTCTACATTTTGTTACATTACAACCTTATTCTAAAATGTATTAATTAAAAACATTTACTCATCAATCTACACACAATATGCCATAATGACAAAGTGAAAACCATTTTATATAAAACAATTTTTTTTAGAATGCAGACCTTTTTGCTATGAGACTCGAAATTGAGATCAGGTGCATGCATCCTGTTTCCATTGATCATTGTTGAAATGTTTCTACAACTTGATTCAAGTTTATTTGGAAAGTCGCACACCTGTCTATATAAGGTCCCACAGTTGACAGTGCATGTCAGGAAAAGACAAGCCATGAGGTTGAAGGAGTTGTTCGTGTAGCTCCTAGACAGGATTGTGTTGAGGCACCGATCTGGGGAAGGGTACCAAAACATTCTGTGTGATTCACGATATCTATGCATTTCAAACAGTCTGCAATAATCTAATGAATTCAGGTATTGTGAAGTTATACCTATACTAAATATAAGCCTTCCACAACCATAAGACACACTAATAAGTTAATTATTTGATCAAAATAGTTGAACCTACTTTTTTTTTGGGGGGGGAGCGCAATCACTGATCTGGCTTTCAAGTCTGAAAATGCCCTTTTTTTGTTACAAATTGAACAAGAACCATGCATAATGCACAATCACTAATAATGACTAACCTCTTGTAGCAGGCATTCTAGAACATTAACACAGGTCTCATCAGCGATCTCTCACGCACAAGCCCACGTGTTAGTGAGTAGCCAGCTAATATTTATTTTTCAAGTTGAGCCAACGTGTATCTATTTGCTAGCTAACAATTAGAACAGTTGAATTGTTATGAACACACCCTTCTGTCTGTCTCCAACTGTTTAAACAGCATGTTAGCCTGTCCACTTTGTTCAGATGTTGAAATCAAGTGGCCTACCTTATTTCTCAGAATGAGAGCAATTTGCTAATTCCTTGTGTTTTATGCTTATTGCAAGTTTATGAAACAGACTAGACAGCTAGTATAATAGACTGACTAAAGTGTTGCTAACGGTACCTCAATGCCGCGCGCGTCAAACTGAGCATTCATTTTCCTGAATCGGTGTTCATTGATACTCTTTAGTAGTGTTTGCTCTGCACGCAATTTGAGTAGATGAGACATAAAAAGGATATTGTTAGAAATGTAACTTCTCTATTATTCTCTGGTGTGAACACGAGAACAAGCGGACATAAATGCTCATAAAAACAAAAAAGAACAAAACCTTCATCCTTGCGATACAGGCATTTGGAATATCGCGCAAAAACATACATTCGAATTAATCAAATTAATTTGATATACCGCCCAGCCATAAGGGCCTTGGTCAGGGCGGTGAACCCAAGCTCCAGAGTTCCTCTGTGGAGATGGGAGAGCCTTCCAGAATAACAACCATCTCTGCAGCATTCCACCAATCAGGTCTTTATAGTTGTGGCCAGACGGAAGCTAATCTTCAGGTAAAAGGCACATGCCAGCCGTCCTCAGTAAAAGGCACCTAAAGGAGACTCAGACCATGAGAAACAAGATTCTCTGGTCTGATGAAACCAAGATTGAACTCTTTGGCCTGAATGCCAAGTGTCACGTCTTGAGGAAACCAGGCACCGCTCATCACTTGGACAATACCATCCCTACAATGAAGTTTGGTGGTGGTGGTGGCAGCATCATGCTGTGGGCATGTTTTTCCAGCGGTAGGGACTAGGAGACTGGTCAGAATGGAGGGAAAGATGAACAGTGCAAAGTACAGAGATCCTTGATGAAAACCTGCTCCAGAGCGCTCAGGACCTCAGACTGGGGCGACGATTCGCCTTCCAACAGGACAACGACCCTAAGCACACAGCCAAGACGATGCAGAAGTGGCTTCAGGACAAGTCTCAATGTTCTTGAGTGGCCCAGCCACAAAAAGTGAAGGTCTGAATACTTTGATGAACAGCGATATGGATGAAAATTCCCTCAAATTAAAGCTGAGAGCGTGCACTCTAACCTCAGTCATTGTATAATTTCAAATCAAATGTGCCAGAGTACAGAGGCGAAACAATGTGTCACTGTCCCAATACTTTTGGATCTCACTGTATATTCTATTTAAATAGTAGCTTTCATGATGAAGAAAAAAAATCTGCATTAAAAACAGCTGTTTTCGGCTTAGTTCCAGTGAAACACGTCAATTCTGATCTTCATTTTAAAAGTTTGAAAGTTTTGATCTGGCTCTTTTTACCCTTAGTGGTTCTACTCTACCATTTGAAATCGTGATGTAGAGGTGCCTTTTACGTCATCTCAAAGGAAAGAGTTTGGAATGAAATCCACTCCCTTGTAGATGTGCTGGGTGGTACCACCTCGAGGCTTACTATAAAAGCAGGTGACAGCGCGCTTTATTTGGCAATGGTGTTGGTAAGTGGAGCCAATCAATATATTTTGTTTGACTCTTCCTTGACTAGACCACTTTTCAAAAGGCAGTAAGGCACATTTCCGCATATGACCAAATGAAACGTTTTTGCTTACTGTTTCATACACATCTACATGATTAACCAAGAAAAAATGTGTGCTATGAGGATTATACGTTTATATTCATAGCTACATCCATCGTAACTAGAAATAGATGACAATGGTCATGTCAACTCATAGTTTTTTCGCTGATTGGTGGCACAGTGCGCTAAAACAGTTGGCTCATATTTCAATGGTTGTGAGTTCTAATCCTACATGTGGCAGATATATTTATAAATTCTTTATTTACAATATTCATCCCGTGCCCACACACTTCTAGTTCTGAAAAGTGATAGCCTACCTGTGAGACTGGTTGGCCTGGTAGTAGTTGTAGGTTTTTATTCACTACCCAAGACCAACCTGGGAGATAATTTGGTCATTGGAAAAATAGTTACTGCAGTGCTGATTTGAATTGAGCCCCATATCTTAATTTTCAAGGTGATGATTGCACTTTTCCCAACACAATACTGCACAATACTCAAATATTGTTTTACGCCCTGTGGGAAATTGGAACTTACTCCGCACGCGCCGATAGATGTCAGGAACTCACCACCTTACCACTGAGTTAACAGTGCAGATAGATGTCAGGAACTCACCACCTTACCACTGAGTTAACGGTGCAGATAGATGTCAGGAACTCACCACCTTACCACTGAGTTAACGGTGCAGATAGATGTCAGGAACTCACCACCTTACCACTGAGGTAACAGTGCAGATAGATGTCAGGAACTCACCACCTTACCACTGAGTTAACAGTGCAGATAGATGTCAGGAACTCACCACCTTACCACTGAGGTAACGGTGCAGATAGATGTCAGGAACTCACCACCTTACCACTGAGGTAACGGTGCAGATAGATGTCAGGAACTCACCACCTTACCACTGAGGTAACGGTGCAGATAGATGTCAGGAACTCACCACCTTACCACTGAGGTAACGGTGCAGATAGATGTCAGGAACTCACCACCTTACCACTGAGGTAACGGTGCAGATAGATGTCAGGAACTCACCACCTTACCACTGAGGTAACGGTGCAGATAGATGTCAGGAACTCACCACCTTACCACTGAGTTAACGGTGCAGATAGATGTCAGGAACTCACCACCTTACCACTGAGGTAACGGTGCAGATAGATGTCAGGAACTCACCACCTTGCCACTGAGTTAACGGTGCAGGTAGATGTCAGGAACTCACCACCTTACCACTGAGGTAACGGTGCAGATAGATGTCAGGAACTCACCACCTTACCACTGAGTTAACGGTGCAGATAGATGTCAGGAACTCACCACCTTACCACTGAGGTAACGGTGCAGATAGATGTCAGGAACTCACCACCTTGCCACTGAGTTAACGGTGCAGATAGATGTCAGGAACTCACCACCTTACCACTGAGTTAACGGTGCCGATAGATGTCAGGAACTCACCACCTTACCACTGAGTTAACGGTGCAGATAGATGTCAGGAACTCACCACCTTACCACTGAGGTAACAGTGCAGATAGATGTCAGGAACTCACCACCTTACCACTGAGGTAACGGTGCAGATGTCACCACCTTACCACTGAGGTACCGGTGCAGATGTCACCACCTTACCACTGAGGTACCGGTGCAGATGTCACCACCTTACCACTGAGGTACCGGTGCAGATGTCACCACCTTAACACTGAGGTAACGGTGCAGATTTCACCACCTTACCACTGAGGTACCGGTGCAGATGTCACCACCTTACCACTGAGGTAACGGTGCAGATGTCACCACCTTACCACTGGGGTAACGGTGCAGATGTCACCACCTTACCACTGGGGTAACGGTGCAGAGCCATATTTGCTCGCAATGCACACAATGTTATCAGAGCGTGCCAGTGGATTTCTGGTAAGTATACTTCAGTGAGAAAGTGTTGGGATCAGGTACAACTATGTTTACCCAGCCCCAAAATGAATATTTATGAGCAATTCCCCACCACTTTTCACCTGAATGCGTTGTTTGAATATATGAAAGGGTTGGGCAAAGGCTGAAATTGGGGTTAAATCCCTGTAACTACAATGCCACTCTTTCTACTCAGTTACTTGACACATCATTACACAAGTTATTCTCTCATAGTTACCTTGGTGTTACTGTTATGATTACGTGTTTTCTAAGTGGTCTTGCTCCCCTCTCTCCGTCCTCCAGTCAGTTGATGCCAGACGGGTTGGGCATGGGGGGCATGGGCAACCTGCCGGGCGCCAACCCTCTCTCTGCCTCGGGGGTGAGGAAGACGTGGCACGAGCACGTCACTCAGGACCTACGCACCCACCTGGTGCACAAACTGTAAGTACCACCAAGATGCTTGCATTCTCTTCCTTCAATGTTTTTTCTCAATGACCATGAATCTATCGGGGTTTAATAGGTGGACAACCCACATGGTTTTGCCACCATAGGGCTAAGGGTATAGGAGTTGATTTGGGACTGGCCCACTGTGTTCAGTTACCTCGCCCGTTCAGATCAATGTTCTGAAAGGAAAAGCAATTTTCTGATTGAGGTTGCCGCTACTCCAACTCACTCTTTAATTCTCCCTTTATGCTGTCACTCTTTCCCTCTACCATCCCTTCCTTCTTCTCCCTGTCCTCCTCCAGAGTACAAGCCATATTCCCCACCCCAGACCCCGCAGCACTGAAGGATCGGCGGATGGAGAACCTGGTGGCGTACGCTAGGAAGGTGGAAGGGGACATGTACCAGTCTGCCAACAGCAGGGTAATGAACTTCAGTGGAGGCTGCTGAGGGGAGGACGGCTCATAATGGCTGGAACCGAGCGAATGGAATGGCATCAAACACATTGAAGCTGTGTGTTTGATGTATTTGATACCATTCCGCTCCAGCCATTACCAAGAGCCCGTCCTCCCCCAATTAAGGTGCCACCAACCTCCTGTGATGAACTCGCTACTGCTTGAAACGCCAACATAGACTGCATCCCAATCTCCACCCTTCTCCTTTAGTGTGCACTTTTAAGTAGCTGATATAACATTCAATAAAGTAAACAAAATATATACTGAACAAAAATATAAACGCAACATGCAACAATTTCAGCTATTTTACTGAGTTACAGTTCAAATCAAGAAATCAGTCAATTTAAATAAATAAATTATGCCCTCATCTATGGATTTCAAGTGACTGGGCATGGGATCAGACATGGGTGGGCCTGACATAGGCCCACCCATTATCCCACCTATTGGGGAACTAGGCCCAACCAATCAGATTGAGTTTTTTCCCCAAAAAAGGGCTTTATTACAGACAGAAATACTCATCAGTTTCATCAGCTGTCCGGGTGGCTGGTCTCAGACGATCCCGCAGGTGACGAAGCTGGATGTGGAGGTCCTGGGCTGGCGTGGTTACACGTGGTCTCTGGTTGTGAGGGAGGTTGGACGTACTGTCAAATTCTCTAAAACGACGGAGGTGGCTTATGGTAGAGATTTATTTTCACTTCTCTGGCAACAGCTCTGGTGGACATTCTTGCAGTCAGCATGCCAATTGTACCCTCCCTCAAAACCTGAGACATCTGTGGCATAGTGTTGTGTGACAAAACTGCACATTTTAGTGACCTTTTATTGTCCCCAGCACAAGGTGCACCTGTGTAATGATCATGCTGTTTAATCAGCTTCTTGATATGGCACACATGTCACGTGGATGGCTTATCTTGGCAATGGAGCAATGCTCACCAACATGGATGTAAACCCATTTGTTTGCAAAATTTTGCAAAATAAGCTTTTTGTGCGTATGGAACATTTCGGGGATCTTTTATTTCAGCTCATGAAACATGGGACCAACACTTTACATGTTGCGTTTATATTTTTGTTCAGTGTGCGTTATTTCTAATCTCGTGTTGTCAATTTCTGCAGGACGAGTATTACCACTTCCTGGCGGAGAAGATCTATAAGATCCAGAAGGAGTTGGAGGAGAAGAGGCGCTCGCGGCTCCAGAAGCAGCCTGGCCCCATGGCAGTGGGGGGCCCAGGGGCCCAGCAGCAGCCTGGCATGCCCCCTCAGCCGAACTCCATGGGTCCTGGCCAGTCCCCACGGCCAGCCAGTGAGTACCCTCCTCCCTGGACCTCTGGAGACCCCTCTATTGAAGGAGGGAGCAACATAATCACTTATGTTTATTATCATCCTATTACCATGTGTGGGGCCAACCATTCTTTTTATCAGTCATGCATTGACTGTGGAAATTTGACTTAAGTGAAAGTTAGCATTTGGGCCTATAATAGGAGGATATGTTTGGTTAAAGTAGGTGTAGCTGTAGTTAGCTAATTTGGAAGCTTTGGTGTATGACATGTTGACCACCTCTCATCCTCCTCTCTTTCAGATGGATCCGTGCCTATGCCCAACGTGCCAAATCAGATCATGCCCCGCATGCAGGTGTCTCAAGGTACCAGTCCTTCTCCTACACTTCAACACTTGTTTCTCATCCTCCTTTCATCCAGACAGTCAACTGCTCAGTGACTGTCAACCCCCCTGGTGGCCAGTTGATTATATACTATAATCACTAACATAGTAAAGGGTAAATACTCCCAAAACGCAAATAGTGTAAATGTTTTTTTCAGAAACTGTTTCTCCGTAAATGTTTATTTACATAATTAGCACCAGTGTTTCCCCTGTATTCATTAAAAAAGCTAAAAGAATGAAACCAATAAAATAAACAATGAATTTTGGAGTACTTTTGGAGTGGCTGAATTACTGACCGGGCATGCGGGGCATATGCCCAGGGGCCCCGGTTTTTGCATAAGAACACAGAATTAGCCATGGCCAAATGAATAGAACTGTAAGAAATTAGCTTTCACACTGCAACATTTTCTGTCAGCTCCATGACAAAATGTGTAGATTTGCATTACAATTGTAAATTTTTCTCTTGGCTCCATGGGGGGAAAAGTAGCCACTTTTTGATCCAGAAAAAACCTTGCTTATTGCTAATAAAACACCTGCCTGATAATATGGAATGGTGCCATGTATATGATTTTAACAATATGCTATTGGGCTCATCATGGTGTCTGCACAATTTTGGAGTAGAATGTATTTTTAAAGTCACTGTACATGACATCAGTCATTCTACAAAAAATATCCTGGGGTGGCACCCCCCGCCCCTTTGACTTTTTCCACCGTGGCAAAACAAATTATAGTGGAAACACTAACAGGAAATTAACAAGTTTGTGAAAAGTTGTGACTTAGCCCCTAACTGACTCAGTGGTTCCTTCACCTGCTCATCAGAGCATAGGATTATTAATTACAACATCTCAGTGTATTGTAGACAACACTAATCCTGTGTGTGTGTGCTTCTCCTCTCCCACATAGGAATCAATCAGTTCAACCCCATGGCGATGCAGAACGTGCAGATGTCCCAGGCACCCAGGCGCCCATGCAGATGTCCCAGGCGCCCATGCAGATGTCCCAGGCGCCCATGCAGATGTCCCAGGCGCCCATGCAGATGTCCCAGGCGCCCATGGGGGCCCGCGCCGCCTCGCCCATGAACCACTCGCAGCAGATGAACATGAGCTCTGTCCCAGCGGTGAGACCTCCATGCTCCCTCTATGCCCCAGTTAACTCTTTCCTTCCTTCTGGATCTCCTTCTCTCCCTTTCTCCTCTTCTCTTGTCACATCCTCTTCCCGTCTTGCTCCCTCTCTCTCACTTCCTCTCCCCGTCTTGCTCCCTCTCTCTCACATCCTCTCCCCGTCTTGCTCCCTCTCTCTCATGACCCTGTTTTACCTCTTGTCCTTCTCCACTCGTGTCTATAGAAAGTCTACACCTCCTTGAGGGTTTTAAACAGGGATTAAATTAGATTTTATTTCTACACAAACTACTCCACATTTTCAAAGTGAAAGAAAGTTATAAAAAATAGCTGAAAAGGAAAACTGTGGCGGGTTGTCCTCTTAACGTTTTACCTGTGCTTTGGTCCTTTCATATTTATTTTGATCCTGACAAACTCCCCATTCCCTGCCGGTGACAAGCATACCCGTAACATGATGCTGCCCCCACAATACTTTAAAATGGAGAGGGTTTCACTCTTGGATTTGACCCAACCCTGTAGTTTTTAATTTAGGCCAAAAAGTGTTGTCTTGCAATATTATTTACAGAATGGATGATTAGGGATGGATTTAACACAGGCTTCTTCTCACTTTGTCATACAGGCCAGTAATATGGAGTGAATCCAATGTTGTTGATGCCTTTGTGCTTTCAAGTATTGTGGTGTCAGCATACTTTTATGGGTAATGCTTATTATCAGCAGTGACTGGGGAGGTTGTTGGGATCAAAATAAATATGGAAGGAGCAAAGACCAGTTAAGTTACATAACTCACCTCAATCTTCTGAAAACCCTGGGATAGGGTTTTGTTTTGCTGCTGGACAAGTACACAGAACTTCATGCAAAAGACCCACCAAAATGTCTTTCCAAGATGCTTTGTGAGTGGTGTAGTCTGTCCTGACTTGAATCTGCGTAAAAAAAAATCTGCGACAAGGTTTGAGTATTGCTGTCCGTGTTGTAGCTTAGACCCTACTTGACATTATATGAGGTTTCTGTGTTGTGCCTCCATCGGTTGAGACACAACATGGCCTTGAATACAGGGTGAGTGTCATTTCAATCATATAAAAATGATTCATAGAATGGACCTATCCCTTCAGACCACTGCAATTTAGCTGGAACACCATGTAATTTAAATGTAATTGACATTTTAACTTCTTATTACTACCACAAAGATTGCGGCCGGTCCACCCACTGTCGAATGTCAACTGAAATGGTCATGTCTATTCTATTATCGGTATTTCTATGATTTCAGTAGGTTTCCTATGGAAGATTGACAAAAATACTTTAAAACAACATATTCCCATTCAAGTCAACATTCTCTGATGTGTGGACCTCCAACCGTCTTTGTGGTACCATTTTTGAAATTTCAATTTCAATTTGATTCCCATTTTAGTACATTTATCAGCAAAAACAAGACAACCACCCTGTATTCAAGAGCATGTTTCAACCGATGGCAGGCACAACACAAAAACCTCAGATAATGTCAAATAGGGTCTCAGCTACATGTGAATATGAGAGAAAAAAATCTGAGTTTAAGTGTTGTTAGGTAATTGACGTTTTAATGTTTAAGAAAATATATTATAAACACTTAAAAAAAATATATATAAATAGTTTGATAAGCTTATATATATCATCACTCTGAACCCTTTATATTTTCCAGTGATGAAGACATGGATGTCTCGTCAAATCAAATATTTAGCAGATGTTATTGCTGGTGTTGTGAAATGCTTGTGTGGTGGGCTATGCAAAATAGGTGAACTTTGAGCAACTTGGGCAAATATGTATGGAAGGTTTTATTCAAATGAAAAAAGGGGTGCTGTCAAAATAAATGAATTGAAATAAATGTACCCTGTAGCCTTGTTTCTACTGGGAAAGGGGTTGAGCATTGTATATGTCTTAAATGAGTTGGGTTGGATTTTTACTGTTTATGGTTCTGTACTGTTTAATGTTTATCTACTTCTGGTTGTTGATGCCTCTCTGCCTTCTGGTTTTTAATCCGCACACTGTTAGTTTATTACGCCTCAGGCCTTTCATAAGGAGTATTGTCTTGGTGGCGTGTGGGTTATTGTATCCCATTCAGACCTGGGTTTAAATACTTTTCTACATCTTTAAAAAACTTTGAGCATTTCCTTTAGCCCGCCTGGAGTAACAGGTGGGTGGGGTTTGCACTTTTGTGACTTTTTTATATTGGTTCCGTTTCACCCGGCAACCTCAATTAAGCACAGCTGAAGTTTAAAAAATAATTAATTTTAAATAGTATTTGAACCCAGTTCTGATCTCATTTAGATGCGCAGTTATTCTTGGCAAGGTCTCAATGCAAGATAGAGGTTTCCTCTGTATAACGTGTCTGTGTTTTTCTTCTCCTTTCCCCAGATGGGCATGTCCCCATCCAGGATGCCCCAGGTGCAAGGCATGATGGGACAGCACTCCAACAGCATGGTGGGACAGACAGCCAATCAGAGCCAGTTCATGCCCCAGAGCCAGTTCTCTCCCAACACCGCCCCTGGCGGGGGAATGATTATGAACAACCTGGGCTCCCTCGGCCAGCCGCAAGCACAGGCAGCTGTCACTCAGGTGAGGAGGGAGACACTCACACAGATGGGGCTTGTGATCTGTTGCATTGATAATCTCTGCTGTTGGTTTGATCATATTTGAAGGAGCTGCGTTGTATGTGTTCATGGTTGTCAATATAAGTGTCATGTTAGAATATGTACGTGTCTGAGTGGGTAGGTTTGTAACACTGTGTGAATATGTAATAGTAGATGGAGCTCTAACTGTAACTTCTGTATCCCAGCCCCCCCTGCCCCGCGCCACCCCTCCACCCAACGCCTCGGCTAACCTGCAGCAGCTCCAGCACCCCCACTCCCACCCACCCCCCCAGGCTCAGCCTTCACCGTCCTCCACCCCCACTCACGTCCCCAGCGGCGGCCTCCCCGCCCGGCCCCCCTCGACCCTGGGCATGCAGTCCCCTGCTGCCCCCTCCCAGCCGCTCACGCCCCTGCAGCATCAGCAGCCGGGGACCCCCAGCCAGACGCAGCCCAGCTCAGTGCAGCCCCCCAGCACGCCGGTAAAATACCTGCTTAGGATTAACAACACTCTTGTAGGGAGTTGTACCTGGTGAACTGACGAGGAGAACTCTTGGCTAGTTATATTCTTTCACTAGGGCCCAGAGTATTTCCTGCTTAGGTCATATAGTCAGGAAATGAATGGATGCTCTTTTTAAAGCAGCCTTTGTTACTCTTTTTAAAGCTGCACCCATGCAGCTTTTCCACATTTAAAAAGGTATATTGAAGGAACAGCATGCTTGGAGTGATACTAAAGCTTTATTAACAATATGGTGTTTCTTTCACATGCCAGCTCTTAATGACTTGTTGTTGTGCCAGTCAACAGTTATAGCCAGCACCCAGCCTTTGCTTTGAAGGGTTATTCTCAAATTTTTCCCCTCTAGCTGTCCCAGGCGCCAGCCAGTATAGATAATCGCATGCCCACCCCAGGCTCGGTGGCAGAGGTCCACTCCCAACAGGCCCCACCAGACATGGCCCAAACGGAGCACAAAGCCGAGCACAAAGACGAGGAGGACGACGACGACGAGGAGGACGACGACGACGAGGAGGACGACTGTGGCTCGGGGAAAAAGCAGCCCAGCGACTTCAAAATGGAGGTGAGGACTTAAACTTGTAGTCCTAGAATCAACATTGACTACAAGACACTTGACCAACCAGAGCTTTCTATTTATATGTACATTATGAATGCAAGTGCTCTTGGATGGAAATATTAAAATTCATATGAACTCATCTTGTTTATCTGGTACAGTGGCCACGTTGCCCTCCATCTTTCAATCCGTAGTGTCCTACAGATTTGTCTAAGTGCACCCTCTAAATGTAGCTGTGCCCCATAGCAGGACGAAGACACAAAAGACACCAAACCCCTCACGGTCAAGGAGGAGGAGCCAGATGGTGCGGAGCCTAAGCAGGAGCCAATGGAGACAAAGGAGGGGAAGAAGCCGGAGATTAAGAAGGAACCCAAAGAGGAAGAGGAGGGCGGGGTCAACGGCACGGCAGCGTCCTCCTCCCCCACCCAGAACCGCAAAAAAAGTGAGGACCTGGTTTTGTGTAAAACTAGCCGGGTCCAGGAGTTTATCCAATGACTAGTAGTTTTTCCCCAGCTGGTCCTATCTTATTGCAGCTCTTTCCTCAGTTCTGTCAGTCCTCACCTTTACCCTGTTTATTAGGATCCCCATTAGCTACTGCACATGCAGCATCTACTCTTCCTGAGGTCCACATGAACCGTACAAATACATGACAAGTACAGAACTGTAATAGACAAGAACAGAAGATATTACAATAAAAAAAATATGAGTTTGATATTGGAAAGATGCCAAGAGACAACACATACTATTTAAACACTATATTGTTATGTCCAGTTAAATGAGATCTTTAGAGGAGGTGCTGTGATTCAATATGTTCTGGTTTTAAAGCTAAGAGAGTAACCTCTGGCGGCAGAGCATTCCACTATGGGACGGCTCTATGCATAACTGAGCGATGCATTCAATCTGTTTTTGGTTTGGGTGCTGTGAAGAAACCCGTAGTGGTGTGTCTGGGGTGGTATGTCTGTTTTGTAGTGTATGCAATAGATTATACAAGTGGTTAGGCATTTTCAACACGTTTCTTAAAAAGACTAGAAGATAAATAGTACATTTCTCCTCAACCATGAAAGACTATCATGCATGTTGTTGATATTTGTTCTGTGTATGCTGCTCTGAGCCAGCTGCAACTTTGCCAGGTCTTTCTTTGCTGCACTTGACCGTATTACTGGACAGTAATCAAGATGAGATGAGACCAGAGCCTGAACAACTAGGACAGTTGACCTTTGTGTCAAAAACACAGAGCATCTTTTTTACAAGACACCTCTCTCCCCATCTTCACAACAACTCTGTCAATATGACTTGACCATGATAACTGACCCTGTGAAGACACTGAAGAGTTCTGAATGTCAGATAGAAATAGAATAAATAGAGCCTTCACGATGTCCCTTTTCCACATGACAGATTATACTTTTTGTTCTTCATGATATATTTCTATGATGTTGTACATGATTCATTTGAATAGAGCCCTGACCGCTCTGTCCTCCCTGCAGTCTTTAAGCCAGAGGAGCTGCGCCAGGCCCTGATGCCTACACTAGAGGCCCTCTACAGACAGGACCCAGAGTCTCTGCCCTTCAGACAGCCTGTCGACCCCATGCTGCTGGGCATCCCCGTGAGTACACACAGACTCATGTACACACACTTAGATAGTCGTACACCCTGAGTGTCTCTCTCTTGATTGGTTATGCCTAGTCATGTATTGATATGAAAACAAATGACAAATTAACTAGTTTCTCAATTAAATACAGATTTCATAGATATAGCCGAGGCTCACTAAGGATTAAGGATCTTTCTCATAACCATGTCCATATCATTCTGGTCAGAGCTATCAGTGAAGCTCTCTCTGACAATATCAGTGAAGCTCTCTCTGACAATATCAGTGAAGCTCTCTCTGACAATATCAGTGAAGCTCTCTCTGACAATATCAGTGAAGCTCTCTCTGACAATACCAGTGAAGCTCTCTCTGACAATACCAGTGAAGCTCTCTCTGACAATACCAGTGAAGCTCTCTCTGACAATACCAGTGAAGCTCTCTCTGACAATACCAGTGAAGCTCTCTCTGACAATACCAGTGAAGCTCTCTCTGACAATACCAGTGAAGCTCTCTCTGACAATACCAGTGAAGCTCTCTCTGACAATACCAGTGAAGCTCTCTCTCACAGCCACATCTCAGTGATTGAACTGAAGCTTGATAGTGAATGATAAAGCAGTCTCATAACCATGTTCATGTCATTTTTGTCAAGACGCATTGCAACGCTGATTCCTGTGACTGTACTGTCAGTACCACTTAACTCTCTTCTAACCATTCCCCTCCTCCCCCTTCAGGACTACTTTGACATAGTGAAGAAACCTATGGACCTGTCCACTATAAAGCGTAAGCTGGACACGGGTCAGTACCAGGAACCCTGGCAGTACGTGGAAGACATCTGGGTCATGTTCAACAACGCCTGGATCTACAACCGCAAGACGTCCCGCGTCTACAAGTACTGCTCCAAACTGGCCGAGGTGTTTGAGCTGGAGATAGACCCCGTCATGGTCAGCCTGGGCTACTGCTGCGGCAGGAAGGTGAGATGATGGGAGGGAAGGAGGATAGATCGAGGGATGTTAGTGGAGGAAAGAAGGAGTAGAGCGGGAGGTTAGTGGTGTTTGAGCTGGAGATAGACCCTGTCATGGTATATAAATAAATACAAATCTTTATCAATCTTAACACAACGCCCTATAATTACAAAGCAAAAACAGTTTTTTTTATAAATGTTTGCAAATGTATAAAAAAAAACTGAAGTACCTTATTTACATAAGTATTCAAACCCTTGTCTATGAGACATGAAATTGAGCTCCGGTGCATCCTGTTTCCATTGATCATCCTTGAGATGTTTCTACAACTTGATTGGAGTTCACCTGTGGTAAATTCAATTGATTGGACATGATTTGGAAAGGCACACACCTGCCTATATAAAGTCCCACAGTTGACAGTGCATTTCAGAGCCAAAACAAAGCCATGAGGTCGAAGGAATTGTCCGTAGAGCTCTGAGACAGGATTGTGTCGAGGTACAGATCTGGGGAAGGGTACCAAAAAAATTCAGTGGTTTCCATCATTCTTAAATGGAAGAAGTTTGGAACCACCAAGACTCTTCCTAGAGGTGGCCGCTCGGCCAAACTAAGCAATCGCGGAAGAAGGGCCTTTGTCAGGGACGTGACCAAGAACCCGATGGTCACTCTGACAGAGCTCCAGAGTTCCTCTGTGGAGATGGGAGAATCAATCAATCAATTTTTTAATGAAATTTTAAAACTAGCCAGAAGAAAGCCCTTCTTACATCAGCTGATGTCACAAAGTGCTGTGCAGAAACCCAGCCTAAAACCCCAAACAGCAAGCAATGCAGGTGTAGAAGCACGGTGGCTAAGAAAAACTCCCTAGAAAGGCCAGAACCTAGGAAGAAACCTAGAGCGGAACCAGGCTATGAGGGGTGGCCAGTCCTCTTCTGGCTGGGCTGGGTAGAGATTATAACAGAACGTGGCAAAGATGTTCAAATGTTCATAGATGACCAGCAGGGTCAAATAATAGTAATCGCAGTGGTTGTAGAGGGTGCAACAGGTCAGCACCTCAGGAGTAAATGTCAGTTGGCTTTTCATAGCCGATCATTGAGAGTATCTCTACCACTCCTGCTGTCTCTAGAGAGTTGAGAACAGCAGGTCTGGAACAGGTAGCACTTCCGGTGAACAGATCAGGACAACGCAGGAGTGGCTTCAGGACAAGTCTCTGAATGTCCTTGAGTGGCCCAGCCAGAGCCCGGATTTCCATCCAACCTGACAGAGCTTGAGAGGATCTGCAGAGAAGAATGGGAGAAACTCGCAAATATAGGTCTGCCACGCTTGTAGCGTCACCTAAGAAGACTGAAGGCTGTAATCGCTGCCAGAGGTGCTTCTACAAAGTACTGAGTAAAGGGTCTGAATACTTTTGTAAATGTGATATTTTTTGCAAGAATGTCTGAAACTGTTTTTGCTTTGTTGTTATGGGGTAGTGTGTGTATATTGATGAGGGGGGGGGAAACAATTGAATCAATTTTAGAATAAGACTAACGTAACAAGTGGAAAAAGTCAAGGGGTCTGAATATTTTACGAACGCACTGTACTGTCATTTAAGAGGATACAATGCTCTGCAATTCTAATCAAGTTTAACTGGTCACATACACATATTTAGCAGATGTTATTGCGGGTGTAGCGAAATGCTTGTGTTTCTAGCTCCAACAGTGCAGTAGTATCTAACAATACACACAATCTAAAAGTAAAATAATGGAATTAAGAAATATATGAATATTAGATAGAGCAATGTCGGAGTGGCATTGACTAAAATACAGTAGAGTAGAATACAGTATATACATATGAGAGGAGAAAAGCAGTATGTAATCATTATTTGAACTTTATTAAAGTGTCTAGTGTTCTGTTTTTGAAGTGTCCAGTGATAACCAGTCTATGTATATAGGGCAGCAGCCTCTAAGGTGCAGGGTTGCGTAACCGGGTGGAAGTCGGTTAGTGATGGCTATTTAACAGTCTGACATTACACGACATGACAAACATTCCTAACTAACCCCTCCAGACATGCATAACCATGCGCTGCTGTGTTTACTGTGTGACAGACAGCCACCTGTATGACTCCATGGCTAGATGGTCCTTACAAAGATTGGAACACTTGACTTAACATGAGCCTTTTGACTTCCTGTGGTACTTGTGACACTGAGGGTGCTTCCCAAATGGCACTCTATTCCCTATGTAGTGCACTATGCCCAATGGGCCCTGGTTTAAAAAAAAATTGTGTACTACATAGGGAATAGAGTGCCCTTTGGGATGTAAGCCTGAGACTATACGTACCAGTGAAAGGGGAACTTTCAGAGGAACACTAGGTTTTAATTTGGGAGAATCTGTGGACAGGACTGACCTGGCTGAATGCTAGACAGTGTAGAGGTGGATGGGAGAATCTGTGGACAGGACTGACCTGGCTGAATGCTAGACAGTGTAGAGGTGGATGGGAGAATCTGTGGACAGGACTGACCTGGCTGAATGCTAGACAGTGTAGAGGTGGATGGGAGAATCTGTGGACAGGACTGACCTGGCTGAATGCTAGACAGTGTAGAGGTGGATGGGAGAATCTGTGGACAGGACTGACCTGGCAGTGTAGACAGTGTAGAAGTGGATTCACTAACCCTTTCTCTCTGTGTTCCTCCACAGTTTGAGTTCTCACCCCAGACCCTCTGCTGCTATGGCAAGCAGCTGTGCACCATCTCCAGAGACGGAACCTACTTCAGCTACCAGAACAGGTAAGTCCACACTCCGGGGGGGGGGGTTGTAAGTAGGCAAGGCAGATGCTACTGTGAAGGAAAGGGGGAGATGGAGAGTGAAGGGGAATAGGATTGTGCTCTCACAGTATATTGTAATGTTAGTTCAGGTACATGAAAAACAATGAATAATTATGATGAGAGTATTCTAAGATGTTATTTCACCAGAGGGATGGTGCATACTAGATACTGGAAGTGTTACATGTTGTTAAAAGGAGTGTAGCCTACATCGACAGGATCTTAGGTTTCCCTTCAAGCCCGATGTGCTGCAATATCAGCACCACTGCTCCCCCTGCTGTTCACAAATTGCTATTGCACTTCAGTAGCGCCAAATACCATTCCGATGCATTGCAGTTGCATGTAGTGGAGTTACTCTGACCTCAGCGCAGTGAAGCTCGTTGGGGTTAACTACTCTATCCCTTCTGGAAGCACGTTGATGCATTTTACACTGTAGTTATTTACCCACATTTTAAAAAGTAATTCCAACAAAAATTGTTATGAAAATTTCCAAAGACAAGCAGAGGTGATCCATATGTCTGGTGTGTTCTGAGTGCGTCCCTCTTTCCCCTACATCACCAGGGCTGGCATTCACTCCAACAGTCTCCCAACTGACATGATCATATCAATCATATCATGCCTGCGCGTTACTAAAGCTTTATGCAGAGAAGTAGTGGAACTTAGTAGTTCAGCCAAGTGGTTATACTTAGTATGGATATTCAAATGTACTAATGATTTACTTTGCTTATATTAACATTCATGTTCCTCCCATCAACATGGTTAGCGTTGCTGTGTCATTTCAGTATGCTTGTATGAGAAGATATGTGAATGACTGTCATGACCATTTCCATGGTGACTAACCTGAGTTCTACCTTCACTCTGCCCTGTTTGCTTGTCTCTGTCCTCTTGTCTCTGTCCTCTTGTCTCTGTCCTCTTGTCTCTGTCCTCTTGTCTCTGTCCTCTTGTCTCTGTCCTCTGCCTTTCTGTCCTCTGCCTTTCTGTCCTCTGCCTTTCTGTCCTCTGCCTTTCTGTCCTCTGCCTTTCTGTCCTCTGCCTTTCTGTCCTCTTGTTTCTGTCCTCTTGTTTCTGTCCTCTTGTTTCTGTCCTCTTGTCTCTGTCCTCTTGTCTCTGTCCTCTGCCTTTCTGTCCTCTTGTCTCTGTCCTCTGCCTTTCTGTCCTCTTGTCTCTGTCCTCTGCCTGTGTTATGCTTTGCCATTCTGCCACCCATTGTGCCATTCTGACAACCATTTCCGCCACCCATTCTGCCACCCGTGTGCCGGCTTGCCAACTTTCCCCGTGCTTCTGCTACTGTGTGCTCGCTCTAGCTCACCCAAATATGGCCTTATTGCCGACAGGTATCACTTCTGTGAGAAGTGCTTCAACGAGATCCAGGGCAATAACGTCACCCTGGGAGACGACCCGGCACAGCCACAGACGTAAGTTCGTGGTGGAATCTGTGGTAACGTTTTCATGTCAGTACATTGGAAAACCACTGGGAAACAATGCTCTGTTTGATTTGGATTAGTTCTGTAGTTTTTATTTTTTACCACATTCTGGAGCGAATCCTAACTTTCACTTAACTTGAATTTTCATCAATACATGACTAAGTGAACATTTAGTTAGTGGAAGTAACCGCCCTTAAATCTCCACTGATTCCATCTTTCCCTAGTGGATATCCTTAGTCCATGATTATAAATACTGGTCCAGAAGTGGTAGGCTTAGCTAATTATAGTCAAAGCTTATGAAAAAAGGGAATCTGTATTCATATGAGTGGGCCGCGTGTTGGGGCGCTGGCTGTAGAGTATCAGAACTTAATCTAACTGGTCATCCGTTGTCTCTCCGTCCTCCAGTATGATATCTAAAGAGCAGTTTGAAAAGAAGAAAAACGACATGTTGGATCCAGAACCGTGAGTATTGGTGTACCTTAACGTCTCAAACTGTTTACGTTTGATGGGGTTTTAACCCTTTTCATTCTGCTTTAAAGCTTCTAAATCTGTTGGCGTTGAGCCGTCATGTACAGTATGCATCACAGTACCGGCTTTATTTGGACCATTTAAAAACACTAATCAGCCACACAAGTGGATACACTGCATTTAAAATACCAGAGGATGAAAGTATTGTCCTGAGCTGAGAGATCTGTCAAACAAAGAAATTAAAATGAATAACCATTGATGGTGAATAGTGTATGGGCCTTGTCTCTTGCACCTGTCCCTCGCTTTTTCCATTCGATCACGGAGCATGAGATGACCGCCCCAAGTACATGGGCAATGGTCGCTGCAAAAGTGTTTTGAATTACGTGAAAATTCTAAATGATATTTTATGTAACTAGATTCATTACTATCAGTCACTGACATTTACCACTACATTTTTAATGGGTGTATACCAAGGTTCGGGGTCAATTCCATTTTAATGAATTGAAGTCACTTCCTGAATTGACCCCAACTCTTGTACGTACAGTTATCCAACGCATTAGTATTTTGTCTCACGCCCATATGTCAGTCCACTGTTGTATCTATTGCCCACTCTGGAGTATCTGGGAACAATAAAGTCTCTTCTTGGAGACCGAGGTGTTGGTCTATCTTCTCTGACCAGCCTCCTCTCTCTCCTTACACAGGTTTGTTGAATGTAAAGACTGTGGACGGAAGATGCACCAGATCTGTGTGCTGCATTATGATGTCATCTGGCCATCGGGGTAAGCCTCATGTACCCTGAACAGACCAACGGCCCCATGTGTCTTCTGATCACTGTTTCTGACTGTCTATTTGACACTTCCACTTTCCCTCAGCTTCATTTGCGACATCTGTCTGAAGAAGTCCGGCAAGACGAGGAAAGAGAACAAGTTCGCGGCCAAAAGTAAGCTTGGGAGTTTGTTGAATAATTGTGGCGATCCGAGTGGATCCACCATTGTAGACGTGAGATGGAAGTTATTTCAGTAAATCGTGATGAGGATGTGAGTCTTGATATGACCTGCATCTGTATAACCTGTAGGACAACTAAAGTATTTGATGGTATCTGTCTCGCAGGGCTACAGACGACGAGGTTGGGCATGTACATCGAGGACCGGGTGAATAAGTACTTGAAGAGGCAGAACCACCCTGAGGCCGGGGAGGTGTTTGTACGGGTGGTGGCTAGCTCCGACAAAAATGTTGAGATCAAACCTGGCATGAAATCTAGGTAAGGAAGGACTGCAGCTGGTCCAACAGTGAAAGGGCCCCTTATCAATACTTTTTAAACCAGTTTATTGGACATGTTGAGAAAGATGTTCATTGAGGATTATTCTAATAAAGTTCTATTCCAAGAGTTGCTCCAATATGTTTCTCATCTTCAGTTTGCTCCTTTGTTCATGCACCTTGGTTGGAAAGCGATGGCGCGGTAGTGTTCTTGATAGTGCTGAGGAGATTCTGTGGCAGAAGGCGTCTACACCGTTAATGATGAGTGATGTTCCATGTGGATGTGGAGATTTCAAGCACTATATAAATGTTTAATTCACTAATTATTAACTGTGTTTGACTCCCCAGGTTTGTGGACTCGGGTGAAATGCAGGAGACCTTCCCTTACAGAACCAAAGCACTTTTTGCGTTTGAGGAGATTGACGGTGTGGACGTGTGTTTCTTCGGTATGCACGTCCAGGAGTACGGTTCCGAGTGTGCCTTCCCCAACACCAGGTAAACACTTTATAATGTAGTAATAACACAACATAATACACTTCTTAAAATACACTTAACAGTAATACACTCGATCCCAACACTTCAGAACGAGGATGATGATAATATAAACTCAGCAAAAAAAGATACGTCCTCTCACTGTCAACTGCGTTTATTTTCAGCAAACTTAACATGTGTAAATATTTGTATGAACACAACAAGATTCAACAACTGAGACATAAACTGAACAAGTTCCACAGACGTGTGACTAACATAAATGGAATAATGTGTCCCTGAACAAAGGGGGGGTCAAAAGTAACAGTCAGTATCTGGTGTGGCCACCAGCTGCATTAAGTACTGCAGTGCATCTCCTCCTCATGGACTGCACCAGATTTGCCAGTTCTTGCTGTGAGATGTTACCCCACTTTTCCACCAAGGCACCTGCAAGTTCCCGGACATTTCTGGGGGGAATGGCCCTAGCCCTCACCCTCCGATCCAACAGGTCCCAGACGTGCTCAATGGGATTGAGATCCGGGCTCTTCGCTGGCCATGGCAGAACACTGACATTCCTGTCTTGCAGGAAATCACGCACAGAACGAGCAGTATGGCTGGTGGCATTGTCATGCTGGAGGGTCATGTCAGGATGAGCCTGCAGGAAGGGTATCACATGAGGGAGGAGGACGTCTTCCCTGTAACGCAGAGAGTTTGCCTGCAATGACAACAAGCTCAGTCCGATGGTGCTGTGATACACCACCCCAGACCATGACGGACCCTCCACCTCCAAATCGATCCCGCTCCAGAGTACAGGCCTCAGTGTAACTCTCATTCCTTCGACGATAAACACAAATCCGACCATCACCCCTGGTGAAACAAAAACGCGAATTGTCAGTGAAGAGCACTTTCTGCCAGTCCTGTCTGGTCCAGCGACGGTGGGTTTGTGCCCATAGGTGACGTTGTTGCCGGTGATGTCTGGTGAGGACCTGCCTTACAACAGGCCTACAAGCCCTCAGTCCTGCCTCTCTCAGCCTATTGCGGACAGTCTGAGCACTGATGGAGGGATTGTGCGTTCCTGATGCAACTCGGACAGTTGTTGTTGCCATCCTGTACCTGTCCTGCAGGTGTGATGTTCGGATGTACCGATCCTGTGTTACACGTGGTCTGCCACTGCGAGGATGGTCAGCTGTCCGTCCTGTCTCCCTGTAGCGCTGTCTTAGGCGTCTCACAGTACAGACATTGCAATTTATTGCCCTGTGCCACATCTGCAGTCCTCATGTCTCCTTGCAGCATGCCTAAGGCACGTTCACGCAGATGAGCAGGAACCCTGGGCATCTTTCTTTTGGTGTTTTTCGGAGTCAGTAGAAAGGCCTCCTTAGTGTCCTAAGTTTTCATAACTGTGACCTTAATTGCCTACCGTCTGTAAGCTGCTAGTGTCTTAACGACCGTTCCACTGGTGCATGTTCATTGTTCATTGAACAAACATGGAAAACAGTGTTTAAACCCTTTACAATAAAGATGTGTAAAGTTATTTGTATTTTTACTAATTATCTTTAAAAGACAGGGTCCTGATAAAGGGACATTTATTTTTTGCTGAGTTTATGTAGTAGTATTTTATAGAGTAGTGTAATGCACTCTTCTGAACAGTAGCCTACATACTGGACTATTGGAAGACTTAAGAGTGGAAGGCTTGAGATTCTATGCAAGGTGGGCCAGGTTAGCGATAGTTGTTAGTGTAAAACACCTAGTTAAACAGCTTAGCTATAGTTACTTAGTGTAGATGAAAATTAAGTGGTTGAAGTGTTTCCATTACCCATTTAGGCAAGTTGCACGTTAGGCCTAATAAATTGACAGCCTGAAGCCTTATGCCATCCCACATATGTTTCCTGCCTCAGCTAGCCCTCAAAACCCAGCATGGATAGAATGCAATAGTTGACAAATATTTGCCATATTCTAATAATTCTCATGCCAACGTATCACCAGGGTGAAACTTGGACTCCTGTAGATCTGAAATACTTGGATGGTGAAACTTACCAGCCAACCAGAAAAGCAATTCAGGCATTGTTGAAAGTCAGGACAATCATTAGTTACATTGCAAAATAAAAACAAACAGTAGGCATTTATAATTAAATGTAGAGTGGAGCTTTAGTCACGGGCCCCGCGTACCTTCAAAATAATTTTTCAATCATAATTTATTAAAAACAGTTTCCATCATTTGCCGCAAAAAAATCACGTTTAACAAAATAAATATCCACCCCTGTTGAACGTATCAAAATGTTGTCGATCTTTAGAAAACGTATCATGTATCTGTGGTTTACATTACACATTCCGCAAAGTTTTTTGGGTTGGAACATTTATTTAGTTGAATATACCAAGGGTCAATGGAAACCTGCCTAGTGATGCACCTGGTTAACCAGGTTAGCTCATATTAAACATCTGGTTAAACGGGTTGGCTATAGTTGTCAGTGTAACACACCTGGTTAACCAGGTTGGCTATAGTTGTCAGTGTAACACACCTGGTTAACCAGGTTGGCTATAGTTGTCAGTGTAACACACCTGGTTAACCAGGTTGGCTATAGTTGTCAGTGTAACACACCTGGTTAACCAGGTTGGCTATAGTTGTCAGTGTAACACACCTGGTTAACCAGGTTGGCTATAGTTGTCAGTGTAACACACCTGGTTAACCAGGTTGGCTATAGTTGTCAGTGTAACACACCTGGTTAACCAGGTTGGCTATAGTTGTCAGTGTAACACACCTGGTTAACCAGGTTAGCTATAGTTGTCAGTGTAACACACCTGGTTAACCAGGTTGGCTATAGTTGTCAGTGTAACACACCTGGTTAACCAGGTTGGCTATAGTTGTCAGTGTAACACATCTGGTTAAACGGGTTGGCTATAGTTGTCAGTGTAACACTGTCAGTGTTTCTCCTTCTCTCCAGACGGGTTTACATATCGTATCTGGACAGTATTCACTTCTTCAAGCCCCGGGCGTTGAGGACGGCAGTCTACCATGAGATCTTGATAGGGTACCTGGAGTACGTTAAGAAACTGGGGTAGGTTTTCAATACCGGTGACAACACTCCCATTGAATCATCACACTGCTTTTCCAGGCTGGTTTCCTGTACACAGATTAAGCCTATTCCTGGACTAAAAAGTTATTTCAGTGGAGAATATTCCATTGAACATGCTTCTTAGTCCAGGACTGGGCCTAATTTGTGTGTCCAGGCAGGTTTAGGAATAGCTAAATCTTGCATTCTCATTCTCAACAAAGAATTTTCCCACGATATTTGTCTCAGTACCTTGAAATGCGTGACGTTGAACCTAAAAGCTGTCTTTTCCATCCCTGGTCCCATGCAGCTATGTGTATGGTCATATCTGGGCGTGCCCCCCCAGTGAAGGGGACGACTACATCTTCCACTGCCACCCGCAGGACCAGAAGATCCCCAAGCCCAAGAGGCTGCAGGAGTGGTACAGGAAGATGCTGGAGAAGGCCTTCGCAGAGAGGATCCTCCATGATTTCAAGGTGAGACATGAAGGGGACCCTGGCTGTGTTCATTAGGCACCAAACAGAAGGCAAAGGATTGGAACTCAGAGTGACTCGTCTGGAATTGGTACAATAAGTAATGGTATTTTTACGTGGTTTCTGCCGTGGGCCCATGCTTACTTTTCTTATTAAATGCTGTTTTGAGTGTGGCATTATCCCACACCATCAGCCCCATCTGTACAGTCCAAGTAACAGGCGTCTCTTCTCCAGGACATCTTCAAGCAGGCCACGGAGGACCGTATTACCAGTGCCAACGAGATGCCCTACTTCGAAGGCGACTTCTGGCCCAACGTGCTGGAGGAGAGCATCAAGGAGCTGGAGCAGGAGGAGGAGGAAAGGAAGAAGGAAGAGAACGTGGTCTCCTGTGAGACCCCCGAGGTAAAACGGAGTGCTGACAGGGAGTGCTTTGTACGATGGAGGGGTGGATCCAATCCCACCCCTAGACACCATGTCCTATGAATTTGTAGAGGTCTCAGAGGATTTCATTGGTATAAGCAGTACTGTGAAAACGTCTACCTATCAGAGGAGAGGGCAGATGATGGTTTCTGTCCTCCTGTCTTTCGACAGCCACTTGGTCAAAGCATGTCACCGACCTATTCTTTTTTTTTGCCATTTATTTATGTCCATCGCCTCTGTTAACAGCGCTTTGTCTCTCCCCCCCCTCTCTCTCTCATATCAGCACACTGCTGACAGCAAAAACGCCAAGAAGAAGAACAACAAGAAGACCAATAAAAACAAGAGCAGCGTGAGCCGAGCCAATAAGAAGAAGCCTGGCATGCTCAATGTAGCCAACGACCTGTCCCAGAAGCTCTACTCCACCCTGGAGAAACACAAGGAGGTAGATGTCACTCACTCCACCCACTCATATAACACTACTGTTGTGTTCTGTTGATAATCTGTTGTTGTAGTGGGGGAAACACACTGTAAAGCCCCGTTACCTTCCTCATCTCTCACTCCTTTAGTTCAGTTGATCAGTTTTGTAAGGACTTCTGTGGTCACAGTATCTGTGGAGGCTCAGATCCAACACTAACATATCACTTAGAGTGAAGCAATGCATTGAACTTGCATTCTAACTGGTGTACTAGTGTGGATATTGAAACACAACCACTTCTAGCTTGTGACTTCCTGTCCTCTCTTTTGTCTGATAATCTGATGACTTATATCTACCTCCCTCTCCACCCTCTCCCTCAGGTGTTCTTTGTGATCCACCTGCACGCGGGACCCTCGGTCAACACCCTCCCCCCCATCATGGATCCAGACCCCCTGCTGACCTGCGACCTGATGGACGGCCGCGACGCCTTCCTCACCCTGGCCCGGGACAAGCACTGGGAGTTCAGCTCTCTGCGGAGGTGCAAGTGGAGCACCATGTGTATGTTGGTGGAGCTGCACAACCAGGGCCAGGACCGCTTCGTCTACACCTGCAACGAGTGTAAACACCACGTGGAGACGCGCTGGCACTGCACCGTCTGTGAGGTAAGCCAGGGGGCGATAGTGCTGATTCATCACACATACACCAACACACGCTCTGACAGCATGTAATACACGGATATTGTCAATTCACTTTTTTAAAAACTGGAAGCAAAGAATGTACTTTATTGTATGTTTATTTCACTTTAAAATTGTGCATTTTGGAAGTATATTACTTTTTGCTCTTTTTAGACATTGTTATAGTATGCTTTGTCACACATCACACTTGTATGATGTTAATACGTCGCTCTGAAAAAGTTAACTTAGAGCATAATTTATTATATTTTTACTCAAAGTATATGTTAACGTTGGGGCAGGTATTATGCAAATTAGACCATGTGGGAATTCTGGGGAAACATGCTCTTGCAAGATAATTGATAAATTGTCGAATGATTTTAAAGGTCTAATGCAGCCGTTTTTATCTCTATCAAAACATTTCTGGGTAACAATTAATTACCTTAATGTAATGGTTTCAATATAAATGGTCAAAAAATAAGAAGCTTAGCAAAGATACATTTCTCAAGTAAGATTTTTGCTAGGACTGTCTGGGAGTGGCGAGGGTAAAACTGAAAATTGTCTGTTATTGGCAGAGAGGTTTGGAACACTTTTTCTTATTGATCTATTAACTCATTTTTACTGCCTGGTTATGTCACCTTGGAAGGCCAAAACTCCATCCCACCAAAACAGGCAGAAAATTCAGGCGGTCTTTTCATACAGCTATTGCACTAAAAGGGGCGTTATCCTAATTTTCAAAATTTCACAGTATTATTCCAACCTCATAATGTGGAAATACATAAAACACAGGAATATCACATTTTTGACAGCGCTGGACCTTACATACATTTTGTGATTAAACGTCATCACATTTGTAACAAGTTGGTGCAGGTATGTGGTCCCGTGTGGCTCAGTTGGTAGAGCATGGCGCTTGCAACGCCAGGGTTGTGGGTTCATTCCCCACGGGGGGACCAGGATGAATATGTATGAACTTTCCAATTTGTAAGTCGCTCTGGATAAGAGCGTCTGCTAAATGACTTAAATGTAAATGTGTGCGGGGCTGGGAGTGTGTAACCATAGAAACATTATTATGAGTGTAACCGTGATATGTGGTGTTTTCTCTCTCGCAGGACTTTGACCTATGCATCAACTGCTACGCTGCCAAGGGCCACGAGCACAAGATGGTTAAGTGGGGCCTCGGGCTGGACGACGACAGCAACGGCGCGGGTGGTGCCGGGGGCGAGGCCTCCCAGAGTCCCCAAGAATCCCGTCGCCTCTCCATCCAACGCTGCATCCAGTCCCTGGTCCACGCCTGTCAGTGCCGCAACGCCAACTGCTCGCTGCCCTCCTGCCAGAAGATGAAGCGCGTGGTGCAGCACACCAAAGGTTGCAAGCGCAAGACCAACGGTGGCTGCCCCGTGTGCAAACAGCTCATCGCCCTGTGCTGCTACCACGCCAAACACTGCCAGGAGAACAAGTGTCCTGTGCCCTTCTGTCTGAACATCAAGCACAAGCTGAGGCAGCAGCAGCTCCAGCACCGCTTACAACAGGCTCAGATGATGAGGAGAAGAATGGCCACTATGGCCGGGCGGGGAATGGCACCTCAGAGCCTGCCGTCGCCACCTACCTCAGCAACCCCCGGCACCCCCACCTCGGGCGGACAGACCCCCAGCACGCCCACCCACACCCCCCAGGCCTCCTTACCCATCAGCCAGCCCCAGCAGCAGCCGCCCCCCAACGTAACAGCCGGCATGGCCCAACAACAACCCGGCTTTCCCAACAACGGGCGCACCAGCCAGCCGCCAACGCCGGTTCCACAAGGGGGAAAGCCGGGGCCCCAGTCTTCCCCTCTACATCAGGTGCAGTCGCCCCTGCCCAACATACCCAACATGCCCCCCCAACAACAACAACAGATTCCACAACAACAACAACCGCCCCCGCTGGCCGCTCTGAAGATGGCCCGGCACATAGAGATGGTGGCCAAGGCCAAGCAGCAGCAGCAGCAGCAGCAACAGAACTACAACATGAACATGCCCAATGGTGTGCCCATGAACCACCCCCGCATGGTGGGGCCTATGCAAGGCCAGATGGGGCCAGGGCAGATGCAGCAGATGATGGGGCCCCGGGGCCCCCAAGTGATGCAGCAGGGCCAGTGGGGCCCCCAGGGGGGGATGCAGCAGAACCCCCTCCAGAACCCCCAAGCGGTCCAACAACAGCAGCAAGGCCTACCCCAGCAAGGTGGCCCCATGGCCCCCCAACAGGCTCAGGGAAACTCCACTCAGTTGATGCAGCAGCGGCCCATGATGCAGCAGCAGCCCGGTCTTCAGATGCCTGGTGGGGTCCACATGCCCCCCCAGGGTCCCCCTCAGCAGCAGGGCATGACGTCCCAGCAACAAGGGGGCATGCCCCGGGGCATCCCGGGAAATATCGCCCCCAATGCCCTGCAGGACCTCCTGAGGACCCTCAAGTCGCCCAGCTCTCCCCAGCAGCAGCAGCAGGTGCTCAACATCCTCAAGTCCAACCCCCACCTCATGGCCGCCTTCATCAAGCAGCGCACGGCCAAGTACCAGGCAAGCCAACTACCGGGCCAGCAGCAGCAGCAGAACCCACAACAACAACAGCAGAACCCCCAGGCGATCCTGGGAGGCCAGGCTGGGATGCAGGCAATGGCTGCTGCCATGCAGGCTGGGGCGGTGCAGCAGAGGCCGGGGGTGGGCATGCCCCCCCAGCAGCAGCAGCAGCCTGGCCCTCAGCAGCAGCCTGGCCCTCAGCAGGTTGGTGGCCCCCAGGGTATGGCCGCCATGGGCCCACAGGGACAACAGCTGATGAACGCCGCCGCACACAACGGCAACCCCCAGCTCTACCGCAGGCAGCTGCTCCGGATGCAACAGATGCAGCAGCAGCAGCAGCAACAGCAACAACAACAACAGCAGCAACAGCAGCAAGGAGCCATGCCCCAGGGCCTTCCAGGCCAGTTCCCCCAGCAGCAGGGAGGAGCAGCCAGCTACTCCCAGCTCCGCATGCAGCAGCAGAGGGCCATGCAGCTCCCCCCCATGGCCCAGATGGGGCAGCCCGGCATGGGCATGGACGGGCCCCAGACCCAAAACCTCCTCCAGCAGAGGATGCTCCAGCAGCAACAGCAGATGCTGAAGCAGCAGATGGGCTCTCCAGCCCAGGCCAACTCCATGAGCCCCCAGCCCCACATGCTCCAAGGACAGCCCCAGGGAGGAGCTCACCTGCATGGCCAGGCAATGGGCAACGCCCTGGGCAACCAGGTTAGGTCTCCAGCCCCGGTGCAGTCGCCCCACCCTCCCTCACAGCAGACCCCACATTCCAGCCCCTCCCCCCGGATACAGCCCCATCCCTCACCCCAGCACGCCAACCTCCACTCCGGCTCACCCCACCCCAGTCTGGGCGGCCTCATGCCAGGCTCCATGGACCAGGGACACATGGGCACGCCCGAGCAGAGCGCCATGCTCCCGCAGCTTAACACGCCCAGCCGTGGCAGGCTTAGCAATGACTTGAATATGGTGGGCGACACCACAGGAGACACACTCGAGAAGTTTGTTGAAGGATTGTAGCATTTTGTGACGAGACTTGTTTGGTTTCTCGGTTTTCCACAAATAACTTTTTGTACTGACTGCTATGTAAAGAGATGAGGCCTAAGGACTGTGAACCTTTACTTAAACCAAGGGACTGCTATTTCTTCCAACAAAACGGAGGGATTTGAATAATTATTGCTGTTAAAGAGGAGAATGGGAGGGGGACACATATTTTGGGGTTCAGACCAGCCATGAAAATAATTTTCTTTAATTTGTGTTTTTTTTTTATGTCTCTGGTATGGACTTTTTTAAATGACACCTCTTCAAAACAAGTCTTTCATTTAATTTTTCAATGTTTTTATTTTGTACCTTTGCAAAAAAAATCATAGCGTTTTTGTGTTGAAGATTGTAAAATAATTTTGTCTGAATTTTTTGTGCCAGGTTTTGCATCTTTGCTCCCTCTTCATTCCTGGCTAATTTATTATTCTAATGTACCATTTTTTCAAAAAGGGCACATGCCTTTAGGTGAGACTTATTTTCTTTCCGTACTGCAGAAGAGTCCTTGTGGGGTATTAACGTATTTGTATAGAGCTAGGAACTATCGCACACCCAAACACCATGTTGAGGTGAACAACTGACTCTCACAAATGCTCCTTCATCCACAGCTGCCAGAATGTTCGTTTTCTACTGGCTTGGAACCAGTATTTCTGTCCTCCAGATGTTGGACATCTTTGTTGCTTTGTTTATCCTTCAATCTGAAGTTTTGGTTTCCCCCCCCCCCCCCCCCGAGCTTAACTGTGGCGAGGGTATACCTTTTGGCCTGCTTGCTGATTTGTGATTGGAGAGCGTTCTGTGCATCTTTTTTCCTCTTGCATTAAACTTGAATTGAGGTGAAACTGTTCACTGTTGTAAATCATGCAGGTTGACAATGTAAATATGCAGAAAAAGAAGAATGAATCACTGTACAAACTGGTTAAAAATGACTCATTTCGTACTTATATACCATATTGTTAAATAAACTGTGTGCAAACAGACAACAATGGTTTTTGTATATTTTACATGTATTGTGTGCATGGCGATGGTGCAACTTCCTGTACTTCAGCATCATGTAATAGTTTACCAAAAGATGACTTGATTACTTACAGCAAAACGTGCCATATTGGTGGTTGCAGACATACTGTAAAATAATTGATTGCTGCACAGTTAACCCATAACAGTATACACAACAATGACCTTCAATCAAAGGTAAATATTGGGACGTTTGGAATTGACAACTTTAAACATGTATACCTTTTCCTGTCTTGTAGATTTGTCTTAATGCAAATGTAGCTTATGCTGGGAATGGGGTTTGTCATTTGCACCAAAGTCTTCTGTCTAATGCCCTTATTTTCATTTATTTCTCACATCTCTCTACGCAGGCAATATGTTAGTAGCTTGAATTACGTAATCTTTGTGCGACTGTAAGAGGTCCTACTTGTGCTTGCAGTTGTCGCACTTCTGTTTAGCGTGTGTTGAATAGGTCAAACGACCCCTTGCTCTGTCAAAGATGTCTCGGTGCCTAAAATTGTTCAAATTCGCTTTGGGTTCTTCTCAAAGGGCCAACTCCAGGCTCCTGTCTTCTGGACGAGGATTGGGTAGTAGGACTGTAGGACCATTCAGTGAAGGTAAGCCGCTCGCTAACGTTAGTTGGCTAGCTAAAGCACTGCCGTTATATGATTCAACTAACGTTAGCATGCTTAGCCTAACGTTATATTACACAAGATCACTCCCTGTCATATGCAACATGAACGTGTCGACGACTGTGGAATGCGGTGTTTATTGACAAATGTGTCTAACTAGCCATCCAACTATTTTTGTTTGAGCTAGGTAGCTTATTTTGATATTTGGCATCTGGTGAATGAATTAACGTTACAAATGTGACCGGACCATTGTATATACATATGGGGACAGTTGCATGTCTGCCCCGTACCGCAGCACAGACGACCAGTATCTTTACCAAGGATGTATCCTTGACCTAACCTACAACTTCATTGTAAACTTGCATTCATGTTGCATCAGATAAATCCAAGGCAAGGACGTTCTAAAAGCGAACCATGACCACTGACACTCAATGCGTTTGAATATTCAATATGATGATTGCATGACCTCACCCCACCTATCCCCTCCTGTCAACAGATGCCCATGTCAGGCAGCAGCAGAAACAATGGTCCAGAAGCGGCATGTGGAACCCCAGCCACCCAGGCCTCGGTCTCACCCAGTGTTCCTACTACAGCACCAAGGAAGCTGAGAGAGTCCCTCTGGATACAGATAAGGTTCTAGAAGCTGAGAAAGCTCCTGCGACGGAGAAAGTTGAAGAAGTAAAGAATATTCAAGAAGCAGAGGATAAAGCACCTGAAGAAGAACCCCTGCACACAATCATCCAAGACTCAGAGAATGTCCAAGGTGATATGTTTTCTGACCTCAGACCTGTTGTTAGCTAACATTCTCAGTTTTGTGCTATAACAATTGAAACTTCAACATCACTAGCCAGTGATTGTCATAGTATTATGCTTTGGCAACATGAATGGACACTGGATAGTTTTATGTGTAGCTTATGATACACTTTAATCCACATCCTGTGTCCTTAACTTCCTTAGCTTAGCATGCTAACAGTTTTCAATCTGATTTGTCCAGGCACCTTTTCCAAGCATGAGTTCCAGGCTGAGACCAAGAAACTCTTGGACATTGTTGCTAGATCTCTGTACTCTGAGAAGGAGGTGAGTGATGGCCTGACCGGGTACAGCAACTTGAGAACTGATTGAATGTATATAAATGACTAACTGATGGACCAGTGATAATGTGCTTGCCGTATCTAGCTAGGTATTTCAGGAACCTTACGCTAAGATAATCTGTGTTTTTAACCTTTTCCATCCTGGCCCATTGCTCAGGTGTTCATCCGTGAGCTGATCTCCAATGGCAGTGACGCCCTGGAGAAGCTGCGCCACCAGCTGATGACGGGAGGGGGAGACACAGCCCCCATGGAGATCCACCTACAGACGGACCAGGCCAAGGGCACCTTCACCATCCAGGTACGCAAAAACCAGGACGAGGGAGTAGGGTGGCTGTGGTAACTGGTAACATGCTTTTAAGAGTTTATAAAAAAATTGATCTCATTCTTTCTTAGAATTATTTTAGTCATGAATCATCGTGAAATGCTAATTTGATGGAATTAAAATGCACAATCACTGTTAGGTCTTGCTATTCATCATTTCAAAGTTCTGTATAGCACTGAATCAGTCTGCCACCTGGTGGATGAAACAGAACTTGCACAGTTATAAAACTTGCTGGCTGTAGTTCTGACAGCTGGCTGTAGTTCCAAAGATAGGGAGGAATGTACTACCAAATGGTCCTTTGCTCTTGGTGATGGCTTAACAGCAGACTATTTATCATCCTCTTTTAGGACACAGGAGTTGGGATGAACCAAGAGGAGCTGGTGGCCAACCTGGGGACTATCGCTCGCTCTGGATCCAAGGTAAACCTAGCTCCCTTTGTTACATCTCTTACATTTCCCCATTATCTGCCTTCCCATTTTTTAAATGTTTTAATTCCAATGACTTGAGGAATATTCAAAATATCTATTATAGGGCTGTGACAATACCAGTATCACAATATTCTTTCCATGGCAAAAATGAAAACACGAAGCAGGCAACTCTTTGGTCCTTTTAAAAACATGCTGTATGTAAATTATTGTGCCTTAGCTTGGAAAATAATGACATGACTCTGGATGACAGCGTAATGATGTTTGTTTCCAACAGTAGGGCTGTTTTCATAAAGAAATTAAATACAATTTGTGGATTGTTTCTTTGCCACGTTATTAACGAGTGGTCACCATCTCTATAACGACATACTGGTATCGTCCCGCCCCAAATTGATCATTATCTACAATCTCATTCAATTACAATGTCAGGGCCTAAGCTTTCTCGTTTCATCAATTTGCTCACTTTTGTTGGTGTCTCTTTTCCATTCAATTCACATTTTACCCCTGCTTCCTCTCTTTCTATCCCCCATCCCTCCTTCCTAGGCTTTCCTGGATGCCCTGCAGAGCCAGGCGGAGGCCAGCAGCTCCATCATTGGTCAGTTTGGCGTGGGCTTCTACTCTGCCTTCATGGTGGCTGACCGTGTGGACGTCTACTCCCAGTCAGCCGAGCCCAGCAGCCCCGGATACAAGTGGTCCTCTGATGGGTAGGAGAGGAGGGAGGGATGGAGAGGGGAGGAATTTGATCAGTGTGAAAAGAGGAAGGGATGGTGAGAAAGAGGAGGATGAAGAGGGAGAGAGAAGGGATGGAGAGGTAGGTGGATGGATTGTGTGAGAATAGGGCGTGATAGCGAGGTATGTCTTAGTAACACATTAGAATATGTTTCATGTAAAAGATACGGACCACAGTGTGTGATCTCTGTGATCCCCAGGTCTGGAGTGTTTGAGATAGCTGAGGCAAGTGGGGTCAGACCAGGCACTAAGATAGTGCTGCACCTCAAGGATGACTGCAAGGAGTTCTCTGCTGAGGACAGAGTCAAAGGTATGGATCATACAAGACCCCTTTGATAACTGTACTGTCTTTTATAGACATTCCACATGCATAGTAGACATTCAACATGCGTAATCGTTCCTATAAGATTCATGTCAGAGTCTGTGTAAGCCTTGGAGGCTTGCTGCTTGTCCAGGCAGGACTAACAGATGTCATATGTTGTTGCAGAGGTGGTGACCAAATACAGCAACTTTGTCAGTTTCCCCATCTTCCTGAACGGACGACGACTCAACACTCTCCAGGTGAGCACCTGGCCCACTCTTCCGGTTCTATCGACTTCTTACAGGGCTGAGATGGACCACAGCGATTGCTTTTCATTGGACCACTCTGATTGTTATGGCTTAATGTCCTTCATGGGGTTGTTAGTAAGGATTAGTTGAATTGCTGGACTTATCGATTAAGTGGCGTCCACATGGATTCTAATAGAGGGAATCAACTTATCAGGAAGGGAAACAAAGTCAAGAGACAAACTGATTGATACATTAATTGGCCCTGACAACTTATTGGTTCTGAACTTGTGTTGGACTGATTCCCAGTTATTAGTCCTATTTTGTAGTGGAGTGTGTGTCTGCCTGCCTGTCTGCAGTGAATGTGTGTACCTGCATACTCTGTGTGTAAGTGTATCCATCCGGTATATTAACGTCCCTCTCCAGGCCCTGTGGATGATGGAACCCAAGTCCATCAGTGAGTGGCAGCACGAGGAGTTCTACCGTTACGTGGCTCAGTCATACGACAAGCCCCGTTACACACTGCACTACCGCGCTGACGCCCCCGTCAACATCCGCTCCATCTTCTACGTCCCAGACGTGGTGAGGAGAGAGGGGGGGCAGGGTGGATCTTGGGGGTTGGGAGCAGAGGGCTAGGATGGGCTGGGGAGTGGGGGTAGGGGGCACTGAGGGGTAGGGGGCACTTGGGCACCAAGGGTGGGAGTGGGGAGAGGAAGGGAGCAAAGATACTTGTTGAGGAAAAGAGAAACTAATAAGTGATGTTAAATGAGATCTTTCTGAGGTCAAGGCTCTGTGACATAATGAACACCACAGTTGTAAATGTTGACGTCCCGGTATGTTCATGACTGCCTGTAATATTACCGTGTGTCAATGTGTGAGCAGAAGCCATCCATGTTTGACGTGAGCAGAGAGATGGGCTCCAGTGTGGCTCTGTACAGCAGGAAGGTTCTCATCCAGACCAAGGCCACTGAAATCCTGCCCAAGTGGCTACGCTTCCTTAGAGGTCAGTCTTTACTCAGTACCTCCTCAGCTGTGCCCATCTTAATGTCTCCCTTGATCTTTCCCCTCACATCTGCCCTCTGGTGTGTTTCCTTGTCTGTCTCTTTCCGTGTTGATTGTAAATGCTAGTGTTACAGTATAACAGTGTGTTTATGTATTTGTATACAGGTGTGGTGGACAGTGAGGATATCCCATTGAACCTGAGCAGAGAGCTGCTGCAGGAGAGCACCCTCATCAGGTGAGACTGGAGCACTACAACATCAGCTCTTTCCAGACAATGACACTGCTATGTCTAGTCTGTAGTACACATCACCCCTCTTTTCAATACAGCGTCTTTCTACTCCTGCTCCCTTACATCCACGGCTCTCTCACTCCCTTTTATTCTCTGATGATCTCCGTTTCTCTCCCTCTCATGCTTTCCATCTCTCTCTCTGTCTCTGTCTCTCTCTGTCTCTCTCTACAGGAAGCTGAGGGACGTGCTACAGCAGCGTATCATCAAGTTCCTGATGGACCAGAGTAAGAAGGAACCTGAGAAGTACGCCAAGTTCTTTGAGGACTACGGCCTGTTCATCAGGGAGGGTATCGTCACCACGCAGGAGCAGGATGTCAGGGTGAGACTAGGGGGCTGGGACAGGGGAGAGCAGGAAGTCAGGGTGAGACTGGGGGGCTGGGACAGGGGAGAGCAGGACGTCAGGGTGGGGCTGGGACAAGGGAGAGCAGGGAGTCAGGGTGAGACTGGGGGGTTGGGACAGGGGAGAGCAGGGAGTCAGGGTGAGATTGGGGGGTTGGGACAGGGGAGAGCAGGGAGTCAGGGTGAGACTGGGACAGGGGACAGCTGGGGTGGAGGAATGAAAAAATAGTATGCATGTAGGTTTTTGGGGGAAGGGAACAAGAGGATTATGTCCTAGGAATCAGAAATGTGAATTATGTCAGTCATGTACCACACTCATTATCACTGTCTTCTCTTGTCCTTTGTCTCTCTCGCTCTCTTTGTACAGGAGGACATCGGCAAGCTGTTGAGGTTTGAGTCTTCGGCGCTACCCGCGGGCCAGCAGACCAACCTAAAGGAGTACGGCTCCCGTATGAAGGCCGGGACACGTAACATCTACTACCTGTGTGCCCCAAACCGACACCTGGCTGAACACTCCCCCTACTTTGAGGCTATGAAGCAGAAAGACATGGAGGTGAGATGTTTTCAGATAGCCAACAGATCTGGTAGCAGGCTGTCTTGCTAACTCTCCTATGAGCATTGTCATGTCAAACAACGACCGCAGATCTGGGACCAGGCTACTTTTCAGATGGGAATATAAGACAGAAGTGATGGTGGGAGTCTGTCACTTCATCAGTGGTGGGCAGGTTTTCATCATTACTCCCTGTAATTGTTGTCAGTGTCTAACTTCTTCTTTCTCTTGTTTTCTTTGTCTCCAGGTGCTGTTCTGCTATGAGCAGTTTGACGAGCTCACCCTCCTGCACCTCAGAGAGTTTGACAAGAAGAAGCTGATCTCTGTGGAAACAGACATTGTGGTGGACCACTACAAGGAAGAGAAGTACCAGGACAGCAAGCCAGGTAAGACCCATCTCTCTCTCTGACCATTTCACTGAATGCTGTGTGAAGTTAGATTCATTTGAAGGGAAATCCTTGGTTCCACTTATGTCACATTTTCACCTGATCATGCATGGATATCAATAACCAGGTTTCCATCCAACCTGTTAATGCGAGGGAAGTTCGTCGGATAATGTCATGACAGGCCTGAGGGAAACAGCTAATTTGTCGGTCAACTTTCCAAATGTCAACAAAATATGATGGACAATGTGGGATATTTTTGTGTCTGTAAAATTAATTATGTGTCTGTAAAATTAACGCTTTTATGTGAAAGTATTGTGTGGTCCTCTCACTAGGACTGGGGAAAGCATGCCGTTTATTAGGCTACAGGTGGAAGTTCTGATGAACTTGACAGGGTGGTGAAAGTGCACAGTGATCTTGATGCTCCTTTCCAGTAAATATCCAGGGTCTGATTCTGGTGACATGGTGATGCTTGGCTGCCGTTTGACTAAAGTAATTTAGCTCTTTTGTCCATAATAATCTCATGTATTCTATACCAGCACTGTATCTGCCAGCTGCTGGCTGGAGCGCCCTGCCAACACCAGAGTGGACACGCTCTCTATTTAACACATGTTGTGAGAAAACCAGCAGTAGTGTTGAAAATGCAATAGAAACCCATTTAACATGTCTTTTTTATTCAGTAAAAAATGCAAAAGGTGTTTTATGTACATCACGTCATCACGCACAGCCTTTTATCCCCAACAAGTGACTTTGATGAAAACATATCTATGGTGGGAAATTGCGCAGGTTTTTATGCAGATTTTTGGATGGAATTGGATGGAATCCTAACTAATGGGAGACTAAGTGAAATGTGCCCCTTAGCCTCCAACCACAGAGCTAATCTAGGAGTTAACCTAGCTTCAGACAGTAATATGAAGTACTCTAAAACTAACTCCGTGTTATCTCCTGTGTCTATAGCCTCTGAGCGTCTGACAGAGGAGCAGGCTGAGGACCTGATCTCCTGGATGAGGAACAATCTGGGAAACAGAGTCACCAACATCAAGGTACTGTTACCCTACCATCACTATCTACACTAGTTACCAACATCAGGGTACTGTTACCCTACCATCACTATCTAAACTAGTCACCAACATCAGGGTACTGTTACCCTACCATCACTATCTACACTAGTCACCAACAGCAGGGTACTGTTACCATACCATCACTATCTACACTAGTCACCAACATCAGGGTACTGTTACCCTACCATCACTATCTAAACTAGTCACCAACATCAGGGTACTGTTAGCCTACCATCACTATCTACACTAATCACCAACATCAAGGTACTGTTACCCTACCATCACTATCTACACTAGTCACCAACATCAGGGTACTGTTACCCTACCATCACTATCTACACTAGTCACCAACATCAAGGTACTGTTACCCTACCATCACTATCTACACTAGTCACCAACAGCAGGGTACTGTTACCATACCATCACTATCTACACTAGTCACCAACATCAGGGTACTGTTACCCTACCATCACTATCTAAACTAGTCACCAACATCAGGGTACTGTTACCCTACCATCACTGTCTAAACTAGTCATCAACATCAGGGTACTGTTACCCTACCATCACTATCTACACTAGTCACCAACATCAAGGTACTGTTACCCTACCATCACTATCTACACTAGTCACCAACATCAGGGTACTGTTACCCTACCATCACTATCTACACTAATCACCAACATCAGGGTACTGTTACCCTACCATCACTATCTACACTAGTCACCAACATCAGGGTACTGTTACCCTACCATCACTATCTACACTAGTCACCAACATCAGGGTACTGTTACCCTACCATCACTATCTACACTAGTCACCAACATCAGGGTACTGTTACCCTACCATCACTATCTAAACTAGTCACCAACATCAAGGTACTGTTACCCTACCATCACTATCTACACTAGTCACCAACATCAGGGTACTGTTACCCTACCATCACTATCTACACTAGTCACCAACATCAGGGTACTGTTACCCTACCATCACTATCTACACTAGTCACCAACATCAGGGTACTGTTACCCTACCATCACTATCTAAACTAGTCACCAACATCAGGGTAATGTTACCCTACCATCACTATCTACACTAGTCACCAACATCAGGGTACTGTTACCCTACCATCACTATCTACACTAGTCACCAACATCAGGGTACTGTTACCCTACCATCACTATCTACACTAGTCACCAACATCAGGGTACTGTTACCCTACCATCACTATCTAAACTAGTCACCAACATCAAGGTACTGTTACCCTACCATCACTATCTACACTAGTCACCAACATCAGGGTACTGTTACCCTACCATCACTATCTACACTAATCACCAACATCAGGGTACTGTTACCCTACCATCACTATCTACACTAGTCTACCAACATCAGGGTACTGTTACCCTACCATCACTATCTACACTAATCACCAACATCAGGGTACTGTTACCCCTACCATCACTGTCTAAACTAGTCTACCATTACCATGATCACTATAACCCAGGGGGAAACGGTCCAGGGCCTCTTCCGTGGTCTTGTGTGACTGATTTGATCCAGCCTATATATACAGTAACTACTGGCTAACTGGACTTTGGTACTGTATGTAAGAATCAGTCCATTTGTAAGGTTTCCTTTGTTTGTCTGTGACTGCTCATTCTTCACCTTTGACCTCCAGGTGACCCCTCGTCTGGACACCCACCCGGCCATGATCACGGTGCTGGAGATGGGTGCCGCACGCCACTTCCTGCGTACCCAGCAGATGGCCCGCAGCACAGAGGAGAGGGCCCAGATACTGCAGCCCACCCTGGAGATCAACGCTGGGTACAGGAGGGGGAGGGGAGGGATGGAGGGGAGAGGGATCTCTAAATCGAGGCGTTTTATATGTGCAAATCCATAAGTTTCAAGTTTTATTTGTCACATGCACAAGTGAAATGCTTAACTTGTAAGCCCTTCCCAACAACGCAGTATTCAATGTCAAAATAGTATTGTGTTGATTTGTGCTTGTCTCCTGCTCTCCCTTTCCTCTGTAGTCATGACCTCATCAAGAAGATGCACTCACTGAAGGAGTCCGACTCTGCACTCGCACAACTGCTGCTGGAGCAGGTAGAGTACACTATCCTGGATCACACTATCCTGGATCACACTATCCTGGATCACACTATCCTGGATCACACTATCCTGGATCACACTATCCTGGATCACACTCATCACACTATCCTGGATCACACTATCCTGGATCACACTATCCTGGATCACACTATCCTGGGTCACACTATCCTGGGTCACACTATCCTGGGTCACACTCCCTACACTTTGGGGTCTGAAGCCATATTAAGTTGGGACCAGGGTTTGAGGCCATTCCATTTACAATGTAATTTCAGTTTACTTCCTGAATTGTACTGAATTGAAATGGAATTTACCCTCAACACTGGTTGAGACACAAACATTATCAGCATTTAAAAACATGGTAGTTAGATTCTCTGTAAATGAGGCCCTTCAGGACATTCATAGTTCTCTGAGCTTAATGGCATTCTGTTTCACTCTCATAGCTGTTGTGTTCGGACTCCTAGATGTCAAACTAAGATGAAGCCTTTAGACGGTGGTATTAGACCAGTCTTGCATGTGTCTCTAACCCGTGCCCCTTCTGATCCTTGACCTCAAGATCTACGACAACGCCATGATCGCAGCGGGCCTCAACGACGACCCCCGACCCATGATCGCCCGCCTCAACGACCTGCTGACCAGAGCGCTGGAGAAACACTGAGACGTCACGGTCGTCACCTGTAGGTCCTATAGACACTACAGTCACTGCCTGGTTTAACTCCCCGTCTCCCCAACCAACCGTCCTACTGGTCAGGTCACTGTAGGCCCTACATAGACATGTGACCTGGCTCTACATGCTGCAGATACTACCCCCAACAACAACACACTGCTCTGGTGGCCTTTCCACATTCAGGCCTGCCCATCTATACCCCAGACAAGTCCCTTCAATACCAACGGACTGTTTGAGGAGAGCAGGGAGGCTTTGGCCTGCTCAGAGACCTGAAAATGGAGTAGACGGACACGACTCAAGCTGTGGATTTGTGTGCTGCTCCGACTCTCCAGCGGTGTTTACTCATGTTGTGTGTGATGACCGAGATATTTATAAGACTGTGCCATGAGCAGAGTGGAACCCCCAGATCTGAAGAATGGGTTAGGGCTTTGTAAAGGAAGTCTTATTGACATTGGGACTGGTGTAATAATTGTACACATTTCCATGGCGTGCATACTTCCTAGATGACCGTTCAATACAGTTGTTACTGTTGGCCCTCTTTTTTTTCTTCCTATTTTAGTTTTTGTCATCTTGATTTGGGTTCCAAATTTTTTTTTGTACCTTTTTTTTGTTGCGTGATATTTTGTTACGTGATATTTTCCTCCCAGCTATTCCTCAGATATGATGGTTGGCAATCCCAATATTTGAGCCATAGATTCCTGTCCTTCAGAGAAGAATATTGAAACTGACTGTAAAGACTTATTTTACAATTAGATGTGTTGCTGGGAGAAATGTGTAACAGATTGTATATTACCATCTGTCTGTGGAATGTGACAACTGTCTTAATTCAGTGCTCAAGTCATCCAGACAATTTATTTGTTGTTGTACCTGTTAACAATCGCTGACATCGAAGAATGAGCGCTTCTAATACCCAGATTGTAAAGTATGATACTGATGTATTGTGAATAAAACACAATTACTGAACCCTGTGGATTGACCTCTAGAGACCCGTTTATACCTGGTGCTAACATGTGTAATGCGTCCTGTAGTCAGGCACACGGTCTAGCTGGATGTCTCATGTAAACAGATATGGATTATGCAACCATTTAAGGCTGGGATTCAATCCATTCCGTATTATAGCACACAACATTTTACAGGTAATTTCTGATTGAGTCACAATCTGCAGAGATTACCGTAAATGCGGTATCCGTGGACGTAGAGGAAAATGCCTTTAAAAGCTGAATTGGTGGCCTTCCAGCCTGCTGCTCTATGGAGTGAATGTATCTAAAAATATCACACTCAAATAAGATGGACCAGGAAAAATAAGACATTTTAATACCATGTGTAGATGAGGCAAAGCTTCATCAGATAGTGATGGGATCTCCACCCTTGCCGACGTACTTTCTCAAAAAATGCTTCGGCAAGATTAAAACCTGTGACACCTCTTTTTCACATATTTAAAGGTAGTACACTGAACAAAAATATAAACACATGTAAAGTGTTGGTTTCATGAGCTGAAATAAAAGATCCCAGACATTTTCCATATACACAAAAAGCTTATTTCTTTCAAATTTTGTGCAGAAATTTGTTTACATCCCTGTTAGTGAGCATTTCTCCTTTGCCTAGATCAGGGCTGCCCAACCCTCTTCCTGGAGATCTACAGTCCTGTGGGTTTTCAGTCCAACCCTAATTTAACACACCTGATTCTACTAATTAGCTGCTCAAAAATACCTTAACGAGATACCTAAATATAGGGTTGGACTGAAAACCTACAGGACAGATCTCCAGGAAGAGGGTTGGGCAGCCCTGGCCTAGATAATCCATCCACCTGACAGGTGTAGCATATCAAGAGGCTGATTAAACAGCATGATCAATACACATATGCACCTTGTGCTGGGGACACAACACGATTCCACAGATGTCTCAAGTTTTGAGCAGCTCTACCATAAACTGTCTCCAATGTAATTTTATATATTTTGGCAGTACGTCTGACCAGCCTCACAACCGCAGACCACGAGTAACCACGCCAGACCAGGACCTCCACACCTGGCTTCTTCACCTGCGAGATCATCTGAGGGGGGAAAGAGTGGTGAGTATTTCTGTCTGCAATAAAGCCCTTTTGTGGGGACAAACTCCTTCTGATTGGCTGGGCCTGGCTCCCCAGTGGGTGGGCCTAGCTGCCGGGCCTATGGCTGCACCACTGCCCAGTTATGTGAAATCCATAGATTAGGGCCTGATGAATTTATTTCTTATATGAACTGTAACTCAGTCAAATCTTTTAAATTGTTGCATGTTGCGTTTATATTTTTGTTCAGTGTAGATTAGAAATGTGATTAGTTAAGAATGTTGGGTAAGGTTGGAAAACAAGTCGCTACCAGGATTTGAACTGGTAACCTTGCAAGTCACAACCTACATTTAACACCCTCCATCCACATCCAACCTACCTTCTTAAAAACATTTATTTTATTTGACCTTCATCTGTAAACTGGTCATGGCTAGAAGGGATCCAGCTTTTGTCAGAATTTACTTGTCGTTGCAGGTTTAGGAGAATTAGGTTAAGAAAAGGGTTAGGGTTAGCTCAAATGCAAAAAATAAATACAAAAAAATTACTTTTGACAAAAGCTGGATCCTGTCTAGACATGACCCTGTAAACTCCATCCACTGACATGCCACTCTACACTCTGCCCACTGAGCTTTCATCCAACCAATCAAATTAGTTCTGCCTTTGAGGCGGAGCTTCTCTGAGAACAAAATTGAGGCTAGGGCCACCTTGTTGCCAAATGTTGTCGAACGTTGCAGATAGAAATATCATTAATTGAGCTGATGTGATTCCTTAGTCTACATGTCAGAGGCATGTTTGTTCTACATAGATAGCCCATTTATATATGAACCCAAAACATTGGGTCCTGCTGAACGTGACCCATGATTCATGTCAGCTTTCTATTGTCTAGTGCTGCTCTGTAATGAGCCTTGTATTGAATCCTGCCCTGAATGAGGAAAACTCCTAAGCAGAATTCCAAGACTCTTTCTCAATTATTCTTTCCTCAGTTCGTTGTGTCCTCTCTCCTCGCCTAATTTAACACCCTCCACCTCCAGCCTCCCTCCCTGACCCTTGAACCATCTCTAGCCTCCCTCCCTGACCCTCCATACTCCCTCCCTGACCCACCATCCACCTCCATACTCCCTCTCTCCATACTCCCTCCCTGACCCACCATCCACCTCCATACTCCCTCCCTGACCCACCATCCACCTCCATACTCCCTCCCTGGCCCTCCATCCACCTCCAGCCTCTCTCCCTGACCCACCATCCACCTCCATACTCCCTCCCTGACCCTCCATACACCCTCTCTCCCTGACCCTCTAATCTCCCTCCCTGACCTGCCAATGCTAAATTGTAATTATTTTGCCACTATGGCCTATTTATTGCCTTACCTCCCTAATCTTACTACATTTGCACACAATGTACATAGATTGTTCTATTGTGTTTTTGACTGTACGTTTGTTTATGTGTAACTCTGTGTTGTTGTTTTTGTCGCACTGCTTTGCTTTATCTTGGCCAGGTCACAGTTGTAAATGAGAACTTGTTCTCAACTGGCCTACCTGGTGAAATAAAAGATCTCTCTCCCTGACCCTCCATCCACCTCCAACCTCCCTGCCAGCCTTTATTGTATTAAACTTTTACCTGTAAACTCCACTGACTGACCTGTCACTAAGCTCTTCCCACTAAGCTTTCATCCAACCAACCAATCAGTTCCCCACTACCTCTGGAGGTGGAACTATGAACACAGCATGACTACCTCCGGAGGTCAGGAAGATCTGATCACAATCCCTTCTTTTTAAATTGTCTATACCTGTCTAGAAATGTGGGCTAAATCAGAATATGGCCAAGAGCAGGATGCATGTTAGCAGCAGGTATAAACAGGGATCAGTTCTCTCCACGGGCTCCCAAGTGGCACAGCAGTCCAAGGCGCTACGTCTCAGTGCTTGAGGCGTCACTACAGACCCTTGTTCGATTCCAGGCTGTATCACAACCGGTTGTGATTGGGAGTCCCATAGGGCGGTGCACAATTTTCCCAGCGTCCTCCGGGTTAGGGTCTGGCCAGTGTCATTGTAAATAAGACTTTGTTCTTAACTGACTTGCCTAGTTAAATAAAGGTAAAATACAAATAAAATAATGTGTCCAAGCAGTGGACCACTGTTTGACATCAGTGACACCCTGTGTAGAGCTGTGGCATTGCAAGCCACATCCAACCTCCAATTTAGTGAAAAATAAATCTCACCACAGCACGTCTTGAGAACACATCTTTACTGCGTTTTTAAAGTAGTACAGACATTTTGACATCTTAGTCCACAGTGTTGGACTTGAGAGATGGAGAATAACCAAAACTTCAAGACTTGTATCTTCCGGGTAGCTGCCCAAGTGGACAGCGTTTGTTGGTTGGTTGTACTCTTTCTGTTAAAAAGGTAAAAGAGTTCAGGTGAGGGGTTGTCATGGCTGCGTCCCAGCGCTGCTCTCGAGTAATGCCCATCGCCATCCCATATTTCCACTCCTCTGGAGAAGACCCACACCTGTTACCAGGTGCACTAGGCTCCAACCTGGTTGAACCCCCCTCTCACCCGACCTTCAGGCCCCTCCATAAGGCCCTCTGCCCTGGCCGATGGGGCCCCAGATGGTGGAGCCCATCAGGACAGGTTGTCAATGTTGGCCAGGAAGCGCTGGGCCCACCACTCATCCAGATCGATGGGAACAAAGTCTGGGGACGGGGAAAAGAAGAGAGTTAGAGGAGGCCTCAAACATTGGGTTATGGTGTGGCAGCATTAACAAGTGGACCTCAACTTTTTTGTAGGGTGATGGTGTGAACAAAGGTTAGAAGCACATTATTGGAACTGGTCAAACATAGATGGTGACTATATTTTAGAAAACTAAAGTAAGAATTCAGTGGTGAAATTACTTAAGGTCCAATGCAGCTGTTTTTAACTCAATATTAAATCATTTCTGGGTAACAATTAAGTACTTTACTGTGACTGTTTTCAATTAAAATGGTCGAAGAGAAACAAAAATAGCTTCTTAGCAAAGAGCAATTTCACAAGCAAGAATTTTGCTAGGACTGTCTGGGAGTGATCTGAGTAGGGAATGGAAAACCGAAAACTAGCTGTTATTGGCAGAGAGGTTTGGAATTCTCTTTCTTATTGGTCTATTAACTAATTTACCACCTGGTGTCACCAGGCAGGCCAAAGCAAGCAGTCTTTTCTCATAATTTTCAAAATTTCAACTGCACTGGGACATTAAGACCACGAACAGTGACAACTCAGAGGTCATATCAGAACTTTCCCAATGTTTCCCAACATGACTTTCCCAATGTTTCCCAATAGGACTTTTCCAATATGACATTCCCAGTCAATGAACTCCAATATGACTTTCCCAATATCACTTCCCGAATGTTCCCCAATATGACTTTCCCAAAACGCCTCTTCTCATTGCTAAGAATGAAAACATGATGACTGACACAACCCTACATCACACTGGTTTATGTGGTGGCAGTGCTGTGACAGTCCTAACACACACGCAGATGTGACCTGCTGTCCAGGTGACCAAAAGAAGGTACATCTTTCCATTGGGTGTGAAAAGCATGGGGGGTACGGACAGAGGAAGTGGTTTAGTGTCAAGGAAATGTGATGAGGGGGAGAGAATGGAGAACAGATTACAGTGAATGAGTGTTTAAGGGATGAGACTGAAGGAGGAAGGTAGACTCAGGGCAGGACTCACTCTTCATGGCTGGGTTGGGGCTGGGGTTGGTGTCTGAATACTGCACTGGTCCCTGAGCACTGGCACTTCCTGTCTCGTCACTGGCTCCTCCCTCCTCCGCCAGCTGCACTACCTCCTGCCAGACTGCAACAGCAACACACAAGACACAACCTGGATACAAGCAGCCTTCAGTAGAATTGAATGTAGGTTCCTTGGGTTTTCTTGGAAATCTATAGATTGTTCTTAGACATGCTTTAGTTTAACATTGCAAATACTACCAGGAGAAACAAAGAAGAAAACAATATGAAAATACTACCAGGAGAAACAAAGAAGAAGAAAACAATATCAAAATACTACCAGGAGAAACAAAGAAGAAGAAGAAAACAATATCAAAATACTACCAGGAGAAACAAAGAAGAAGAAGAAAACAATATCAAAATACTACCAGGAGAAACAAAGAAGAAGAAAACAATATGAAAGCAGACAGTCATATAGTGGAACATAAAATGGGGGGAAACTCACCCTAAGAGTCAGTCAGGTTAAAACATTTTGCAGCTTAAAATGTGTAAAAAGGAAATAACCTTTGAACAAAAGTAGTCGTGCCACGTCACACCCACAGTGTAAGGTCCAGTAGGGTGAATGTGACATAGCATGCCGCGTTTAAAACTACATGTTAAATAATGCACTCTGTCATGTGGATTTATGAGCGTTCAGTCCACTGGCACTAATGACCAATATTATCTCACTAGTCCAAATGTTTCAAGTACTAATGTAATAAAATCACAAGTCAAAATGCGGTAGCGTGTGGTAATCAAAATGAACCCGTACTGGGGAATGAATGACTGCATAAATGAACCAATGAACGATGAAGGCAAGTTTGCGTTACTATCATTTTACTTAAACATGCTCATAGTGAAGGCAAGATGGCGCTCCCATATTAATGATCCAATCCTGTCAGATCTATGATAGGCACCTTTCACCATATGGACCTTCACATGACTTACACCTGTTGAACCACCAGGTTGTTTTCTAATGTTACAGGTGTAACTGTAGTGGCCTAAAATGTGTATTTACTGGTTAATGATCCTATAAAACTTGTTGCAATCCTCATTTCTAGAACCTCTCTGTAGAAGGCCTAGTATGAGCAGGGCCTACTTTTTGTCATTGTCCACTCTGACCAAGGTTAGGTAGGTAATGTGCTGCCATTGCAAACGTTCAGTTGGAACGACCTAGTGTGTCACATGGGCAAGGGAGAAATGACTTAACAAGTTACACATGCTGTTTGGCTGGGTAGGTTAGGGTTAATGTTGAAACACAGTCATTTAGCTTACTGTGTAGAGCTCCACTTAGGCACAAAAAAATACTTGTCTTCATTCAATTACACTGCAGACTCACGCAGTGACTATCAACACATATTTCTAGAAGCCATTGTGTACTACCTTCGTTGGAGGCAGAGTAGATCATTTACACACACACAGACAGATAGACACACACGATGGTGCTGGCAGAGGGCTTCAATTTGGGTGTGAGGGCAGTGGAATTCCAGCCAGCTCCCTGAGCTGTGTGCCTGCTATTACTGGTATCAGTGTCAGTGCAGCTGTGCTGCTGAGCCTGGGAGGGGAGACTAACGCCTGGTCCAACCCTGACCCTCACCCTGCCTGGGGAGACTAACTCCTGGTCCAACCCTGACCTTCACCCTGCCTGGGGAGACTAACTCCTGGTCCAACCCTGACCCTCACCCTGCCTGTAGTTGGGTGGGAGAACACTGAGAGGGGAGACTAACGCCTGGTCCAACCCTGACCCTCACCCTGCCTGGGGAGACTAACGCCTGGTCCAACCCTGACCCTGCCTGGGGAGACTAACGCCTGGTCCAACCCTGACCCTCACCCTGCCTGGGGAGACTAACTCCTGGTCCAAACCTGACCCTCACCCTGCCTGGGGAGACTAACTCCTGGTCCAACCCTGACCCTCACCCTGCCTGGGGAGACTAACTCCTGGTCCAAACCTGACCCTCACCCTGCCTGGGGAGACTAACTCCTGGTCCAACCCTGACCCTCACCCTGCCTGGGGAGACTAACTCCTAGTCCAACCCTGACCCTCACCCTGCCTGGGGAGACTAACGCCTGGCCCAACCCTGACCCTCACCCTGCCTGGGGAGACTAACTCCTGGTCCAACCCTGACCCTCACCCTGCCTGGGGAGACTGACGCCTGGTCCAACCCTGACCCTCACCCTGCCTGGGGAGACTAACTCCTGGTCCAACCCTGACCCTCACCCTGCCTGGGGAGACTAACTCCTAGTCCAACCCTGACCCTCACCCTGCCTGGGGAGACTAACGCCTGGTCCAACCCTGACCCTCACCCTGCCTGGGGAGACTAACTCCTGGTCCAACCCTGACCCTCACCCTGCCTGGGGAGACTAACTCCTGGTCCAACCCTGACCCTCACCCTGCCTGGGGAGACTAACTCCTGGTCCAACCCTGACCCTCACCCTGCCTGGGGAGACTAACTCCTAGTCCAACCCTGACCCTCACCCTGCCTGGGGAGACTAACGCCTGGTCCAACCCTGACCCTCACCCTGCCTGGGGAGACTAACTCCTGGTCCAACCCTGACCCTCACCCTGCCTGGGGAGACTGACGCCTGGTCCAACCCTGACCCTCACCCTGCCTGGGGAGACTGACGCCTGGTCCAACCCTGACCCTCACCCTGCCTGGGGAGACTAACGCCTGGTCCAACCCTGACCATCACCCTGCCTGGGGAGACTAACTCCTGGTCCAACCCTGACCCTCACCCTGCCTGGGGAGACTAACGCCTGGTCCAACCCTGACCCTCACCCTGCCTGGGGAGACTGACGCCTGGTCCAACCCTGACCCTCACCCTGCCTGGGGAGACTAACGCCTGGTCCAACCCTGACCCTCACCCTGCCTGGGGAGACTAACGCCTGGTCCAACCCTGACCCTGCCTGGGGAGACTAACGCCTGGTCCAACCCTGACCCTCACCCTGCCTGGGGAGACTAACGCCTGGTCCAACCCTGACCCTGCCTGGGGAGACTAACGCCTGGTCCAACCCTGACCCTCACCCTGCCTGGGGAGACTAACTCCTGGTCCAACCCTGACCCTCACCCTGCCTGGGGAGACTAACGCCTGGTCCAACCCTGACCCTCACCCTGCCTGGGGAGACTAACTCCTGGTCCAACCCTGACCCTCACCCTGCCTGGGGAGACTAACTCCTGGTCCAACCCTGACCCTCACCCTGCCTGGGGAGACTAACGCCTGGTCCAACCCTGACCCTCACCCTGCCTGGGGAGACTAACGCCTGGTCCAACCCTGACCCTCACCCTGCCTGGGGAGACTAACTCCTGGTCCAACCCTGACCCTCACCCTGCCTGGGGAGACTAACTCCTGGTCCAACCCTGACCCTCACCCTGCCTGGGGAGACTAACTCCTGGTCCAACCCTGACCCTCACCCTGCCTGGGGAGACTAACTCCTGGTCCAACCCTGAACCTCACCCTGCCTGTAGTTGGGTGGGAGAACACTGAGAGGGGAGACTAACTCCTGGTCCAACCCTGACCCTCACCCTGCCTGTAGTTGGGTGGGAGAACACTGAGAGGGGAGACTGACTCCTGGTCCAACCCTGACCCTCACCCTGCCTGTAGTTGGGTGGGAGAACACTGAGAGGGGAGACTGACTCCTGGTCCAACCCTGACCCTCACCCTGCCTGTAGTTGGGTGGGAGAACACTGAGAGGGGAGACTAACTCCTGGTCCAACCCTGACCCTCACCCTGCCTGTAGTTGGGTGGGAGAACACTGAGAGGGGAGACTGACTCCTGGTCCAACCCTGACCATCACCCTGCCTGTAGTTGGGTGGGAGAACACTGGGAGGGAGTGTTAGAGGAGAGGTCCTACTGTCACCTCTAAAGGGACACTAGACAGAAAGGAGATGATTTGGAGACTACTCAGACAGTAGATGAGGTGAATAATAATAGTATGGTAATATTATGTTTACTATGGTCAACATTCATAATGTTGACTGAGAACATGGCTGACCATGTTGAAAGAGAAACACACATTCTTTGTAAAGTGGGTTGTAGGGGCAAGATCAGATCCCAGAGGCCCATTGTCCATAGAAGTCCTCAGTCACAACCATATTAAGTGTACTCGTGAGTGTATTGTAAAAGTAAAATTGCCAAGGTTTGAGGGGCTTGGTCCATTCTAGAAATTGTATTTCTAGGGTATCTCACTCCTTTACCTTCATAGATAAACTTGACATTCTCCTGGTGTGCAGAAGTGAAGCCCTCCTTGGGTTGGGGGTCCACCTGTAGAAGAGCTGCTGGGGTGTTGTGGTACTTCTTCCCATTCAGACGGTTAAACACGATCTTGGGTGCAGGAGAGCTGCAGGACAAAAAAAGATGGGCTTAAACAACATTTATTTTAAGTCTACACACAATATACCTATAGTAAATATGACATGATGAAATGGTCTCTAAATAGAGTTTCTTAGGCATGTTTGCTACTGTAGTTAAGGCGTCATAAATTACTCTGACTCTGCTCTCTCTCAATCATTCATTCATGACAAATGAATTAAAATGTATGCTTCACTCAGAGCAAGGACTAGCTAGATAGGAAGTCAGCCACCTGAACCACATCGGTTACCATACCTTCGAACACAGTAAGGTTTCTATGGTGATAACGAAAGCCCACATGATAAGAATGCAGTATTTTTATTTTATTTATTTGACCTTTATTTAACAGTATGGAGGATGCCATGATGGATATGCCGCATATTGTGCTTCTCTCTACTCTACTCGATCAGGACCAAATTAGTGAAATATTGCTAAAGATATGATAAACGCCTTATTGTTGCTGTTTATTTTAAACTGGTTATCTTGAAACTTAGTAAACATGTGTGAGTAGACAGCAGAGAGCAACTACCAAGCTAGCATGTTGCTCAGCTAGCATGCACGTGTTGGGACTAGACAGTGACAACAAACGCTCGTGAGTAACCTTGCTTCCCACACACAAGGTCGTTTCACGCCCCTGTTCAATGACATAAAAGCAGGTGGCTGTGGTTTGGAAAAGACCCACAACAGTGTGCCGTGTGATATAATGTGCCCCATGGATATTAGTTGTTATATCTAGCGTTCTACTATTTCATGCCAATACAGGCGCTCGCGCTACAACAATGTTGCAAGTGTCGATGCTAGTGTTGCAAGATGTGAATTTCTGAAACTTTAATGCTTCACAGGCTGCAGGTCGAAGCTATGCCAAACATCATTACAGTACAATAATAACAGTGACACTGCCATTATACGCTAATAACACGGTTAAACATATGTACAATGCAATAATAGTACTTACTCTGGTATAGACCAAGGCGTTTGTTTGTGCTTGAAGTCATTTATTTTGTCAATCTGCTGCGTTTGACCTGATATTAAAAAAGGTAATAGATATCAACATTGTACTGAAAAGGAAAGCAATATCAACATGTTAAGTTAACCACTGAAAACACAGAATGTATGTTACTGCCTCTGAATGAAGCACCTTTAATGGATTGGCATCAACATTGGCGCACATGCGTAAACCATGCGCAAATATACACTCGTGCCACACTGTAAATGTTAACATGTAACAAGGCATGTATCTAAGCTCAGAATTACAATGTATCATCACTTTCATGACAGTGTGAGCGAGAGGTCACTGGCACTTTGTTACAAAAGTGTCCGAATCGGTCTCCTAGAATCCACCACACTCACCTGTTCGTCGCTGTGTAACAAGTTTGCTGGGACCTCTTGTAATTGTGTACATCATGTGCTAGCAAAATCCTAGTGAACTTCAGTATGGCACTTTGAAGTGTCCTATAGACTTTCCAGGCCGGTTATGTCAGAGGCAAATTGGGTATAGGCTCAGTTTATAATTTATAAAATATTTACAATATTTCCTCTCGTGTAATTTCTCGACGCATCCACGATTAAAAAAACAGGTCCGTGTTTTTCCTGTTACATTGGGCAAATTCCGTTTCAAAATGATCTCTGCATTTCAACTACTAGAATCTTCTGCGCTGCGAACGACTGGTGGAAACTTTTGGATAATCTACCGCGCAACAACATACCCATGAATCAAGCTCCTGTTTTTCGTTATTCAATCATTCTAGTTGAAAACGTATCTCAAAACAAACCATTATAGATTGCTACGTTCTCCTGAGGCCCTGTGGCACGAGCTGGTCGCCTTGCATCCAGCGTGTGAAGAAGTAGGTAACTTTGGTCCTTGGGGCTGTCCGAGTCGGTACAATGTCAGATCTGATGACACATGAGCTGTCATTGAGCTGCAAAGACACTCAACCAACGCAGCGCATAAATTTTGACATCGCAACACGCCTCCCTCCGTCTTTTAAAGCGACAGTGACCAACTGACTGTATGGCAGAGGACAGGTCTGAAGATAGGGGTACAGCATTGCCGCTGTCATCAACGTTGCTCTCAGATATGAACAAAACAAGAATAAGGTGTACCCCCATCATGTATACACAGTGGCCATACAATACAATCACATATACACTGGAATACTCACTATTCAGCACCAATCTGCATGTACATTAGGACAGGGGATATTTATTTTTCCAATATTTACAGTGGGCCAGCAGAAGTCCCGATAAATAACATGGTTTCATAAATGATACATTGTACATCATGTTTTCATTGACAAATCAAAGATACATGTCAACAAAGAGAGTTGTATTTTGTACCATTGTTATATCAGTGTCATATCGTTAATACAATATTAATGAATGTAGCCTCATCTCCTAATGCACAGATCAGTATGAAGATGAACAATTCAACATGGCAAATTAGCAAATTGTCTGCATTTAGTGGTGTGATGATTGGTTCAAGAGAGTATTTCTGAGATTATGTTGCTATTGCTGGTGTTGTATAGTTGTCAAATGATAGTTGACATTGTCTAATCTTGTTTGAGTGTTTGCAGTGAAAACTACTCTGGTTAAAAGGGGCAACCTGAACTAGAAAATGATCTGCTATGCAGCTATATTGGATGTGTACTGTCCTGTACATTCATACTCCATATTCCCTATGATAGTGAGGTCTGAGTCCTTGTACAACTACACGTTATTGTTAGGTAGTAGTCTAGAAGTGTGTGTGTTGTGTGTCAGTCAGTAGTGAGGCTCACAGTCTTCCCTCAGGCTGTCAGTGATATAGCTGATCTTCAGGACATCTTGGTAGTACTGTTTATCCACGGCCGTGTTGATGGTCCAGCCCACCACCTCCACCCCTCGCTCTGCCCAGTACTGGACATAGTCCCTGTAGAGAGGGATAGATCAGGGGAGTGGAGACATGTTGGGTCAGTGGTCAGGGTATCGTGTTTGTTTTAATATTTCAACAAACATCAATATATTATATGAATACAGACAGTATATGTTATCTGACAATAGGATACAATTGTCTCAATGTTGAACTTCCGCTGATATTAACACGCAATGCTGTGTGATTCAATCCATGTTCATTAGGGCTACACTGTATGTAGCAAAACGTTTTGCAACGGAAAACAAACATGAGAGTTTCCTATTGAAAAAGTCCAGGTAGTGTCCCCAGTTTCAGAGTGTTTTATTCAATTTTCTCCCTAATGAACACAAGCCATGTAACAAACTCAGTAGGCCGAGCCACTGCTGTTAGTATTACTCACAGGGAGACGAAGTCCTTCTGCATGAGGATGGCTGAGACGCCACACAGGTTCCACAACAGGTGATGGTGGGCCCAGTCCAGCAGCACATCCAGAACTCCCAGCCAGTAGTTTGTCCACGCTGACAGGGAACGGGGTGTTCCATCGCCATAGCGACTGAGGCTCCAGGGCCGGTGGGTCAGGGCCGTGACCACCCCAGGGTCCGCCTGACGCATCTGGAGGAGTTGACCGATGAGGTCAGAGGTGGTGTTATGGTTATGAGGACAGATAACAGTCTTGTAATAACACATCCATACAGTGTGTAACAAGCCTGGACCCACACCTGTTTGACAATGGTTGTTTTCAGGCCAAACATGACAATGACCGTAGGAGTTGGCAAAACAGTACAAACAGACCTGGGACCAGACTGGTGCTGAACTGCACACCATAGGAAAAACACTACTATAATGGAACAGAAGATGACTAAATGTGCACATGGATGTCTCAACTCATATTTACAGTTTAATTTGAAGTTTTTGTGCATATAGTTGGGCTATGTTGTGTGTTACGGAGTTGAAATGTTGTTTTCGAACAAACATAAATGTCAAATGACCAGAGATGTTACAAAGGTTACCTTGTAGATAAGTTTAGGTTGAAAGGAACAGACAATGCTGGAGTTGTAGAGGACAGGGTGTTTACGATACATCTCCCCTAGGGCTGCAGCTGCCTGGTGGAGAGGAGGGAACATCTACACTACTTACTGTCAAACTACATGCAGTGTAACACAAATACATGTGGGCGGCAGGTGGCAGAGTAACCAAAAGGTCACTGGTTTGAATTCCTTTTGCACGCCTTTCCATGGTGACGACATCATGCGGTAAATTGGTTAATAGACCAATAGCAAAGAGAGTTCCTAACCTCTCTGCGAATAATAGCTAGTTTTCCATTTCCCCCTCCGAACTCAGACCAAGACAGTCCAAGAACATTTTTTGGTTGAGAATTTTTTGGGGGTCAATTTGAATGGAAATCTATTACAGGAAGGTACTTATTTGTTACCCAGAAATTATTTGATATTGATATGAAAATGGCTGCATTGGGCCTCTCTGTTATTATCTATGCATAGTCACTTTAATAACTCTACCTACATGTACATATTACCTCAATTACCTCGACACCGGTGCCCCCGCACATTGACTCTGTACCGGTACCTCCTGTATATAGCCCCCATATTGTTATTTACTGCTGCTCTTTAATTATTTGTTATTCTTATCTTACTTTTTTCTTTAGGTAATTTCTTAAAACTGCATTGTTGGTTAAGGGCTTGTAAGTAAGCATTTCACTGTTGTATTCGGTGCATGTAACAAATAAAATCTGATTTGATTTAATACTATGAAACACTAAAGGACGGTTTCTGGGACACAGATGAAGCCTAGTCCTGGACTAAAAAAGATCAATGGAGAATCTCTATTAAAAATCATTTTTATTCCAGGATTAGGCTTAATCTGTATCCGGGAAACTGCTCCAAGACTATTTAATTGTCTTTTTGACTGCTTTGGTCCTCCATATATAATGAGGTCTGTAGGGGACTTTGGCAAATCTAAAGTATAAAGTATAGTGAGTCACATTGTAAAGGGGGTTGAATTTCTCTCAGACCCACTGTCTGGGGCAGCTGTGAGATTATTTCTGACCAGTCTCTGTAGCAGGGATTCCTATGTTACTACCTTAAACAGCTGCGTTTTAACATGCCTTAATCTCCCTATACACTCAGTTTACTACCATTTAACCTTACAGTGATGTGGTTGTCATTCAAAGTGCTGCTGGAGTGTGTATACCAGTGTTTCCCAACCCTGGTCCTCCAGTACCCCCAACAGTACACCCTTGTATCCCTGGACAAACACACCTCATTCAACTCATTGAGGCTCGATGATTAGTTGACAAGTTGAATCAGATGTGCTTGTCCAGGGTTACAATAAACATGTATACTGTTGGGGGTACTGGAGGACCAGGGTTGGGAAAACCTGGTGTATACTGTAGTGAAGCCCTAAGTCCTAAAGCTTTATAACAAGGATTGTACCTGCCTAGAGAGGGCCCTGTCCAGACACAACCCCTATAGCCTACCCACTAGACACCTGGAAAGAACTGAGGATTGGAAGTGTCAGCAATATGGTAAACAATCAGAAGACAAGATGGAGCCATCACCATATTGCTTAAACCTGTATCCAATCCCCTCAGATCTCCAGTTGTATCTAGGAAGTAGGGGCTGTTCCCAGACAGGGACAATACCTGATCAGGTTGATCTTTGACATCAAAGAAGATGGTCAGCTGGTGGTTGATGCATTCCTCCACTGCCTCCTGAAGCGTTGGCACCCTCTCCCCCTTGAACTTCTCCCTGGAGACACACAAAGGCCAGCGGGGACACACAAACGTTTGTACTGCTGCTATATTTGAGACGCCACCAATAGGTCTATATCTGGCCTCGTACCATTCACAGTTCACACTCCCCACTAGTGTATTTTCAGTCATCCTGACTCTGTCCTGCTTGAAGTCCAACTGAACTCACCGATCACACATGGGGCCATGTTACTAAGCGTTTGCACCAGGTACTGACCCTACCAGTGTTTCCTGGCAGAAGCACCAACTTGTGTTCTTTTTAGATCTGCTAACACTGAAGGCGTAACATTCAGGTCAGGGTCATGTTCATTAGGCTATACAACTGAAAATGTTTTGCAACAGAAAACAAAAACAAGCATTTCTTATTGGTCCCTCCCTGTTTCAGTCCATTTTCTGCCTAATGAATATGACCCAGGAGTTCAATGCTTTTGGACCAGGCCCTAACCTCCCCTCCCCTGCCAAGCCCACCTGAGCCTGTGTTTGCCCGTGGCGTCGAGCGTCCTGAGCTCTGCCAGACGCAGCGTGCCCACCGCTCCCGTCCCGTTGGTGGTGCGGTCCACCGTCTCATCGTGCATCAGCACCGCCACTCCATCTGCAGTGAAGCCCAAGTCCAGCTCCACCCCTGTGGCTCCATTCCTGCTGGCCTAGAGGATGGGAGAGGAGGATGAAGCAGGGGGAGGAGGAAGGGACGGAGAGGTGTGTGGAGAAAGACGGGAGAGATATAGATCTGAAATGGATAGATAGACAGAGTAGGGGAGACGGCGCAGCAGGCTATTAAACCAACTGGGATTGTACTGATCTAGTAGGCCTAGACATTAGCCAAAATATATTTCAAATTAAAGAATAGATATAAAAAAATTATGTTCAAGACATTCTACACTATAACTAACCATGGCAAAATAAGTTAACAGGCTCTCCCTCTGCATGGATTTTGGGCAACATTTATTAAAACCCCTGATAATATGAAACAATGTCACAGTACCGACAAGGGACGTCATATGCCTCTCATAGGCCTCTGCTCACTTCACCTACTGCCCCTAAATCAAATCATTATAGCCCAGTAAGCCTACTCATCATTTTATTTGCAGCTACAGCATTAAGTAGGCCAGACAGGGTAGATAACTGATACTTTGTCCTTGATTCACCTCTCGGATCGCTGCAATGGTGTTCTCCGGAGCATCGTGTCCCCCTGCCCGGTGCGCAACCACGGGGACGCCGGCGCTCGCAAGGCCAGTGGGCCGCAGCACCTGACTTGCCTGGTCAGCCGGTACTTGTGGGAACCGAAACATCACGATAAAGACGTAAATAGATGCGGTGACGGCCGATGCTCCAATCGCGCTCCTGGTCGCGAATAGAACCAGCAGAAATACTGCTGAGAAATAAACTTCGTCTCCAATTTGTAACATCGTTAAGAAGCGTTGATTAAAATGTATCCAATGATAAAATCAATACATTGTCACAGTTCTCAAACCTCATTTATTTGATCGATCTACTTGATCACCGAATGATAGTTCCTTGTTGGTGTGAGATTCCAAGTTGAGACCGAGATGCATGCGCTTAGGTAACTACCAGACACAGCAAAAAAAAACTAAGAATTCAATTACGCATCATTCCAGACACAGCCGACTCACTGCTCCAGCTTCACAAGATAAAAACACCATATTATATTGCGATGGGATGTTGCAGAATCCGAGATTTGAAAGGAGAGAGCATCAGTCGGTTTCTAGTTCATAGTACACGCGGATCTAGAGGTCGTTGCTATGGAGTAGAGACGAGAGAAGTACCACGCTCACACTACTCGAGATAGCTGCAGTCTGAGCCATACCATATCAATACAATAAAATAGAATGACATAAATATATTATATTTCTATGGCTAGAGCCATAGTGGAGAGTTTCTGACTGTGGCTATGCACTCATCTATAGATACTGAACATTACACTGAGTGGCCAGGTTATTAGGTGCACCACCCTGTTCACAAAAATGGTTCACTCCTACATATGAGTCGTGTGGCCGTGGTATATAAACAGTGGCAACCCATTTATTCAGGGTAGGTGCACATTTTTAGCCTCCCCCCTAAAAAAATACATATATAATTAAATATATTTTTGCCTGTTTTGCATGTTATTTTAGCATTAATACTTGTCACATATCAGTTTGCAAACAATGTAAAAAAATATATAATTCAGTGAATAAAGCCACATACACACATGGTCTCTTTTTTGTTTTCTTGAGTAAGGCAGCTCCAATATGCAGGTGTTTCGGTCTAGCTCAGTGCTTTCTGTGGTGGTGAGGTGAGCCAGCAGAAAATAGGAGCATTGCGCCGTGATTGGCTCAGTGTTCTGTCACTCATGAAGTACTAAATCCTTAGGAAGGGTAGACATCCAGAATTTCAGCCCTTTGGGTCCTGCCATATAGTTATATTACAAGTGCCCTTCAAAGAAGGTTCAAGGTCATTGGCCACAAATAAAATGATGTAAAATCATGTTTTAGGTAAAGTAGCTTTGATTGGACTGATCATGTCAACATCTTACTTTCAAAGTCTTAGCTAGTAGTCATCATCATCATGAATCAAGTCGGCAATCTACTGGCAAATCCTTTTTAATCCTTGTCATGTGAAGGGAAAATATAGATAAAACGTATCGGTGCTCATCGCCATTGTACATAAAGATTACACAAGTGGGAAATCGCAAATTCAACAATGACTCGTTTGGAAGGAATCAGTGGCTAACTGCAAGCACTGCAAAGAAACCACTAACATTAGCCTGCTATTCAATGGAGTGGCTGTGTTTTTTTCCCCGAGTTCCCACCATAAATCCAGAGAATGCCAGACTTTGATGACAAAATGTGTCCACAAAGGGCCGCTGCGCCACCTTCACAAGGTGAGTCCAAAAATGTCTTGTATGCTGCTGCATTAATGATGTAATATGCCAGGGAAATAGTATTACTTTCTTCGGTACAGTATACATAAGTGTATGTTGTGTAGTAAGCTGTTAGTAGCCCATGTGCCTCACCCTAATAATTTGGTCTATTTTCACCTCTCATTTTCACCTACAGTTCTAACTTGGTGGTGCACATGTAGCCTATAACCTGTTTTAGAAAAATGTAATCATTGAATATTGTAAGAGCTTTCATTGTCTGTTTATATGCCCCCTTTATTTATCCTACAGTTCTGACTTGTTGTACAGGGAGAACACTGTAAGAACTGCCCATGTTCTGAATTCTGTCGCTGTACATTTCAAAAGTGCTGAACAAATAGTTATATTGACTACGTCCGTCGTCGCTCATTAATGTCTTAATCGAAATTACGGATTGCCTCTTATCTGCTTGTCATCCCCTTATGCCATAGTTTGTACATCTCAATTGTCATTAGAAACCCCATTTGTTTTAAGCAAGTCAGCCATATCAGCTATGTATTTAAAAAAAAAAAAGTAAAGGCAGTAAATGAGGCTGAATGAACTGTTTCTCTGCCAGACAAGGCTCCGCTGATAGCCAGGTGTAGCAGTGGTAAGATGTTGGGTCTGGTGTTGGGTCAGCTTCATGTAGGCCCTAACAGTTTGTGGGCACCGTTTGTCACCGTTACAGTGCAATTCATGTATTGTTTAGTGTTGTATGTGTAGTGGCTTTGCTGGCATGCATCGCACTTTTTTTGTTTTGCCCCACCAAGATTTACATGCTAAAATTGCCACTGTATATAAATCAGGCAGACAGGCATTGAGGCATTCAGTTACTGTTTGATTGAACTTTAGAATGGGCAAAACAAGTGACTTTGAGCGTGGTATGATCGTCGGTGCCAGGAATGCCGGTTCCAGCGTCTCAGAAACGTCCGGCCTCCTGGGATTTTCACGCATGACAGTCTAGGGTTTACCGGAGAATGGTGCGAAAATACTAAAATACATCTAGTCAGCAGCAGTCCTGAAGGAAAAAACAGCTTGTTGTTGAGAGTTTTAAGGAGAAGGTCAAGAATCGCGCAAGCTAACAGTCAGCCACAACAGGCAAATAACGGCGCAGTACAACAGTGGTGTGCAGAACGGCATCTCAGAACGCACAACTCGTTGGTCCTTGTCACAGATGGGCTATTGCAGCAGACGACACCACCGGGTTCCACTCCTATCAGCTAAAAACATGAAGAAGTGGCTCCAGTGGGGACGTGATCACCAATACTGGACAATTGAGGAGTGGAAAAACATTGCTTGGTCCGACGAATCCCGGTTCCTGTTTTATCATGCTGACAGCAGAGTCAGGATTTGGCGTAAGCAACACGAGTCCATGGCCCCACCCTGCCTGGTGTCAACGGTACAGGCTGGTGGCGGGGGTGTAATGGTGTGGGGAATGTTTTCCTGGCACATGTTAGGTCCCTTGATACCAATTGAGCAACTTTTCCATGCCCCAAAGAATTCCTGCTGTTCTGTAAGCAAAGGGGTTTCCGACCCGGTACTAGATGGGTGTACCTAATAAACTGGCCACTGAGTGTCACAAATAAAAGGTTTTTAGAACCCATACACCACAATACCCTGCATGACAATTTGAATGGCCCTTCCCCTGTATGCCATTTGGAACACTAGTGTGACCACACATTACAAAAGAAAGTAAACCACAGTGCACTTAGTGAAAATGTATTATATTTATCAAAGATAAACAGTCAATTCAGTCTAGAAATCAAGGCACAACAGAATGAAATATCAACAATCAACATATAAAATATTTTCTGATAAGAGTTCAATAAACGCAAACTTTTTGAGGAACCAATTAAAAAGCATAGTAATGAACAAACAAAATCACAGAGTACAACCATGTGTTCTGGGGTGGATTTGAAAAAGGAAAGGGTAACAGTTGGAGCTCTAAGAGAACCTAAGCAGTTGGACAATATTCTTGTTGTACAGGATACAACAAATAGATACCTGCCTTAGTGCTGTTAGACACATAGATACAATGTGTCAAGTCGTATCTCGGGATGCCCATATCATTGTATCACTCTCTTGGTGACAGCTGTGTGTGTGTATACTGTATGTGTGAGAGAGTCCATGCTGGACATGACCATTTGTGAGAGGGGCAGTTCCAGGTTTGTTTTTCTTGGTATGTCATAGAAATATAATCTATATGATGTCTAGATTATATACAGATATAGGATCTTCATTTGACCAGTATTGTCGCATCAGTAGATCTTTCCAATACTATGCATCTCTACACCGTATCCTTGCGTAGAGAGTGGATGTGCTGGAGCAGTTGGTCACAGTAGACAGGGGTGCGCTGTTTGTCCCTCACGGCTTCCACTTCCTGCTTAAGGAGGGCTGGGTGGACACCACTGCCGGTCTTCAGGACCTCTGGACACACAGACAGACATGAGACAGTCAGGGGTTAAGTGGAAATGGACACACACAAATAAGTGACACACACACACACACACACACACACACACACACACACACACACACACACACACACACACACACACACACACACACACACACGTGAAAGTAGACTACCTAGAGGAACTCTACACAAAGGAATTCAACACAATAACAAAGTCAAGATATGTGGATTATTGTCACTAGCTGCAATCATTAATTGGAAATGAATAATTTGATTCAATGCAATTGTATTTAAGAGGACTGACAGTGAAGCAACCACCAGAGAATATTTGCAACGATACATTGATTTTAATAGTAATTTTTGGCAACATTTCTGTACTTGTTACTTTTGTACACAATACCGTTCTGTCTGAGTGATTGACAAGGGAGATGTCCAATGGAGCAGAGTTATCACAATCAATATTACCACCGGGGTTGAAGAATGCAGAGTTTTTTCAGTAAAGTCTCACATTGCAAAATGAGACCTCGCCCTCCTCATAATCAACAAACACCCCCACCTTCTTGGGCTTCTCTCTCAGGTGGAGGCAGATCGAAGGTGATGTAGAGACCTGGTACCCAATGTCATGCAGTCCCAAAGCCCAATATCTATTATCCAGTTCAGTAACAACATATGTTTCCTGTTGATGGACTGCCTGGCCACTCCCATCCACCAGTTAGTCTTCCCTTTCACCTGCACCTCATAGTAGAACTTCCCTGAGAAGCCCTGGTGTTCCAAAACAGACCCATGGTTAGTTAACCTTTTGGGATTGTCCGGGAGATTCTTTTGTCTCCATGTTTCACTCCTCAGACAGGATAAGGTATTGTCATGCAGTATCAGAATCCAAAGTCACATTCACTGACCACCGTTGAATTCTCTTCAACATAAACTTCAATTCATTAATCTCCATTTTGAAATTCTCAAGTTCAGAAAAGTTTTTGTGAAGTCTCTGATAGCTTAAAAAGAGCTCTCATCATGATCCCCACACACAGGTCACTGTGAACGCTGATCTCTGCACCATTCCACGCACCAGGGACTGGTCTGAGGGATGGGAAGCTGGTGGTCCTCAGGGTTTTTTAGCTCAGTGATTTCCTGCTCTAGCTCTTTAATGAGCCCTTCAGCCCATCTCTCAGTTGCTTTCTGCTTCTCTTCAACCACTGCAATGAGCTCAGCCTGGCTTCTCAATGGAATACACTACTGATGTGATAGCAGACAGTGTGCAGGTCCTCTCTCTTTCCATCTCTCTTTCTGAGCTCTACAGTGTTGGGGGGGGGGGGGCTTGGGAGTAGAAGTCTCTTGGACCTAGACTTGGCGCTCCGGTACCGCTTGCTGTACAGAGAGAACAGTCTATGACTAGGGTGGCTGGAGTCTTTGACCATTTTTAGGGCCTTCCTCTGACACCGCCTGGTATGGAGGTCCTGGATGGCAGGCAGCTTAGCCCCAGTGATGAACTGGGCCGTACGCACTACCCTCTGTAGTGCCTTGCGGTCGGAGGCCGAGCAGTTGCTGTACCAGGCAGTGATGCAACCAGTCAGAATGCTCTCGATGTTGCAGCTGTAGAACCTTTTGAGGATCTGAGGACCCATGCCAAATATTTTCAGTCTCCTGAGGGGGAATAGGTTTTGTCGTGCCCTCTTCACGACTATCTTGGTGTGCTTGGACCATGTTAGTTTGTTGGTGATGTGGACACCAAGGAACGAAGCTCTCAACCTGCTCCACTACAGCCTCGTCGATGAGAATGGGGGCGTGCTCGGTCCTCTTTTTCCTGTCGTCCACAATCATCTCCTTTGTCTTGATCATGTTGAGAAAGAGGTTGTTGTCCTGGCACCACACGGCCAGGTCTCTGACCTCCTTCCAATAGGCTGTCTCATCGTTGTCGGTAATCAGGCCTTGAGGTTCGTCCCAGTGCAGACATCACAGGACACTTCTCCAGGCTCGGCAGAGGACTCATCTCTGTCTCGCACTCGCTTAAAATGATCAGCAACATCTCTGAGTGTTTTGTTGATTTATAGCGGTCTCCTTTAGAATGTCTCTTTACACATTACACACTGGCACTGTTCAGTGGTATTTCAGTGTCCACTGATACAGGCCATGCAGAAGTTGTGTCCGCATGGAGTGGTGACGGGCTAAGTGAACACAGTCAGACAGATAGAGCACTGGATCTGATCAGACAGGAGACTGGAGGACGCCATTTCTGGAAGATAATAACCCCAAAAACATTAGGACTTCCTGGAATGAGTCAGCTCTTGATAGCTTTGTTTACGGCTGAATCTGAACTTGAAATACAAGTGTGTAATAATTGTTTCCAAACAAATCCTAAGTTTGGATTTAGCCCTTACTGTAAAAGGTGTCACTACAAATGTAGAGCTATTGATACTTCTGAACAGCACAACTCATTGTTTCCTCGTGTTCAGGAAGTCATGGGACTCTGATCGAAATCATTCAATCAATCATTCTCTCAATTCAATAAACTGCTACATTGACAAAGTAAACATATAACAAAGATGGTGGAATAAGATAGGAAGATAACAGACTAACAATACCGTAGTCATAAAGCAATACAAATAATAATCTCTCTCTACTCACCTGAATGTATAGAATGTGTGGCTGTCTGGAATTGTCTCTTTTAGTCACAATGATAAGGGCCTCTCACAGATGGGTAGAAAGGCCTCTACAGACAACATTCCTTCTGTGCCCCTTTTATTCATCTCAGTTTTCTCTTCTGTCTGTTCTCTGACTGCTGCCTCTTCATCTGACAGTAGTGATAATAATACTCAGTCACACCTTGGACTATGACTACAACTGCTTTACATTGACTGCTTTCACAGAGATAAAGGTAACGTGATGTATTACAAGCTTAGGTCACATCAATACATCTGTACTGTAAAAGCCTATCATATAGCAACACTAGCAGTATAATCTGAACTCCAGCAATGGTAAATAACATAGCAGTCGGACGTCTGTTTTGCCTTGTCTGGTCCCGTCCCGTGTATATATCGTTTTCTTCATTAATATTTCGTAAATATTTGTTATATTTGTAATCTCAATCTCAATCTACGGACTGAACATACTCTCCTGCAATCCGCCTCAACCAATGTGGTACGGATCTGCAATTTTTATACTTTAGAACCGGAACCCCCATCAGCAGCTAGCCAGCTAACTAGCTACTAGCTAGTAGTCAGTTAGCCACTGCTAGCGGTCTTCACCGTTAACTCGGACTTCAGCCAGCCTCAGCCCGGTCAATTCCTGCCAGTCTATACAGCGCGATATCAACCCAGAGCATATCGGACTGCTTTTTCTCTACCACATCTCCGGATTCCTACAGCAAGCTCTGAACCTTTACACTGGATCATCGCAGCTAGCTAGCTGCTATCCGAGTGGCTACTCCTGGCTAACGTCTCTGTTCCTAAGCAAGCACTAGTTAGCCTGGAGCTAGCCTCGAGCTAGGCCCACCTCCCGGCTAGCCGAAGAGATCCATCAGCTAATTCCTGTGCTACAATATCTCTTTTGCCAATTGGCCTGGACCCTTTACTGCCGACACCGAGCCCCGGCGATCCATCACGACTGGTCTGCCGACGTAACCGTCCGAGGGGGTTTCAACAGGCTCTTCCGTTGCGACGTCCCCCGGAGGCCCATCTGCTAAATCGCCGTGTCTCCAGCTCGCCTAGCTACTCACTGGACCCTATGATCACTCAGCTACACATGCCTCTCCCTAATGTCAATATGCCTTGTCTATTGCTGTTTTGGTTAGCGATTGTCTTATTTCACTGTAGAGCCTCCAGCCCGGCTCAATATGCCTCTAGAGACAAAACCTCTCTCATCGTCACTCACCTCCACTGTACTCACATTCTACCATACCCTTGTCTGTACATTATGCCTTGATTCTATTCTTCCGCGCCCAGAAATCTGCTCCTCTTACTCTCCGTTCCGAACGCACTAGACGACCAGTTCTTATAGCCTTTAGCCGTACCCTTATCCTACTCCTCTGTTCCTCTGGTGATGTAGAGATTAACCCAGGCACTGCAGCCCCCAGCATCACTCCCATTCCCCAGGTGCTCTCATTTGTTGACTTCTGTAACCGTAAAAGCCTTGGATTCATGCATGTTAACATTATAAGCCTCCTCCCTAAGTTTGTTTTATTCACTGCTTTAGCACACTCCGCCAACCTGGATGTCTTAGGCGTGTCTGAATCCTGGCTTAGGAAGGCCACCAAAAATTCTGAAATTTCCATCCCTAACTATAACATTTTCCAACAAGATTGAACTGCCAAAGGGGGTGGAGTTGCAATCTACTGCAAAGATAGCCTGCAGAGTTTTGTCATACTATTCGGGTCTGTTCCCAAACAATTCGAGCTTCTACTTTAAAAAATCCACCTCTCCAGAAACAAGTCTCTCACCGTTGCCGCTTGTTATAGACCCCCTTCAGCCCCCAGCTGTGCCCTGGACACCATATGTGAATTGATCGCCCCTCATCTATCTTCAGAGTTCGTACTGTTAGGTGACCTAAACTGGGGCATGTTTAACACCCCGGCCATCCTACAATCTAAGATAGATGCCCTCAATCTCACACAAATTATCAAGGAACCTACCAGGTACAACCTTAAATCCGTAACCATGGGCACCCTCTTAGATATCATCCTGATCAACTTGCCCTCTAAATAGACCTCTGCTGTCTTCAACCAGGATCTCAGCGATCACTGCCTCATTGCCTGTGCGCGTAATGGGTCCGCGGTCAAACGACCACCCTTCATCACTGTCAAACGCTCCCTAAGGCCTTTCTAATCGACCTGGCCCGGGTATCCTGGAAGGATATTGACCTCATCCCGTCAGTAGAGGATGCCTGGTTGCTCTTCAAAAGTGCTTTCCTCACCATCTTAAATAAGCATGCCACATTCAAAAAATGGAAAACTAAGAACATATACTGCCCTTGACCAGCACAAAAACATCCTGTGGTGTTCTGCATTAGCATCGAATAGTCCTCGCGATATGCAACGTTTCAGGGAAGTCAGGAACCAATACACCCAGTCAGTTACGAAAGCTAAGGCTAGCTTTTTCAAACAGAAATTTGCATCCTGTAGCACTAATTCCAAAACGTTTTGGGACACTGTAAAGTCCATGGAGAATTAGAGCACCTCCTCCCAGCTGCCCACTGCACTGAGGTTGGAAACACTGTCACCATCGATAATTCTATGATAATCGATAGTTTCAATAAGCATTTTTCTACGGCTGGCCATGCTTTCCACCTGGCTACCCCTACCCCGGCCAACATCTCAGCACCCCCTGCAGCAACTTGCCCAAGCCTCCCCCACTTCTCCTTCACCCAAATCCAGACAGCTGAGATTCTGAAAGAGCTGCAAAATCTGGATCCCTACAAATCAGCTGGGCTAGACAATCTGGACCCTCTCGTTCTAAAATTATCCACCGAAATTGTTGCAACCCCTATTACTAGCCTATTCAACCTCTCTTTCGTATCGTCTGAGATCCCCAAAGATTGGAAAGCTGCCGCGGTCATCCCCCTCTTCAAACGGGGAGACACTCTAGACCCAAACTGTTATAGGCCTATATCCATCCTGCCCTGCCTTTCTAAAATCTTCGAAAGCCAAGTTAACAAACAGATCACCGACCATTTCGAATCCCACCGTACCTTCTCCACTATGCAATCTGGTTTCCGAGCTGGTCACGGGTGCACCTCAGCCACGCTCAAGGTCCTAAACGATATCATAACCGCCATCGATAAAAGACAGTACTGTGCAGCCGTCTTCATCGTCCTGGCCAAGGCTTTCGACTCTGTCGGCAGACTCAATAGCCTTGGTTTCTCAAATGACTGCCTCGCCTGGTTCACCAACTATTTCTCAGATAGAGTTCAGAGTGTCAAATCGGAGGGCCTATTGTTCGGACCTCTGGCAGTCTCTATGGGGGTGCCACAGGGTTCAATTCTCGGGCTGACTCTTTTCTCTGTATACATCAATGATGTCGCTCTTGCTGCTGGTGATTCTCTGATCCACCTCTATGCAGACGACACCATTCTGTATACATCTGGCCCTTCTTTGGACACTGTGCTAACAAACCTCCAAACGAGCTTCAACGCCATACAACACTCCTTCCGTGGCCTCCAACTGCTTTTAAATGCTAGTAAAACTAAGTGCATGCTCTTCAACCGATTGCTGCCCGCACCCTCCCGCCTGACTAGCATCACTACTCTGAACGGTTCTGACCTAGAATATGTGGACAACTACAAATACCTAGGTGTCTGGTTAGACTGTAAACTCTCCTTCCAGACTCACATCAAGCATCTTCAATCCAAAATTAAATCTAGAATTGGCATCCTATTTTGCAACAAAGCCTCCTTCACTCATGCTGCCAAACATACCCTCGTAAAACTGACTATCCTACTGATCCTTGACTTCGGGCGATGTCATTTACAAAATAGCCTCCAACACTCTACTCAACAAATTGGATGTAGTCTATCACAGTGCCATCCGTTTTGTCACCAAAGCCCCATATACTACCCACCACTGCGACCTGTATGCTCTCGTTGGCTGGCACTCACTACATATTTGTTGCCAAACCCACTGGCTCCAGGTCATCTATAAGTCTTTGCTAGGTAAAGCCCCGCCGTATCTCAGCTCACTGGTCACCATAGCAGCACCCACCCGTAGCACGCGCTCCAGCAGGTATATTTCACTGGTCATCCCCAAAGCCAACACTTAATTTGGCCGCCTTTCCTTCCAGTTCTCTGCTGCCAATGACTGGAACAAATTGCAAAAATCACTGAAGCTGGAATCTTATATCTCCCTCTCTAACTTTAAGCATCAGCTGTCAGAGCAGCTTACCGATCACTGTACCTGTACACAGCCAATCTGTAAGTAGCACACCCAACTACCTCATCCCCATATTGTTATTTATCCTCTTGCTCTTTTGCACCCCAGTATCTCTACTTGCACATCATCTGCACATCTATCACTCCAGTGCTAATGCTAAATTGTAATTATTTCTCCTCTATGGCCTATCTATTGCCTTACCTCCTCCCTACTCTTCTACATTTGCACACACTGTACATAGATTTTTCTATTGTGTTATTGACTGTACGTTTGTTTATGTTTAACTCTGTGTTGTTGTTTGTGTCGCACTGCTTTGCTTTATCTTGGCCAGGTTGCAGTTGTAAATGAGAACTTGTTCTGAACTGGCCTACCTGGTTAAATAAAGGTGAAAAAAAAGTGAATAGTCCCTACAAAAAAAGCACTTCACGTTGACCACCAGATGGCGGTGTTGCACCACAGTTACATCCACTCCAACAGGACAGATACCACTGGTATTTAATGGTAATAAAGATGCTATGGAATTACTTGAAGTAGTGCCAACAGTAAGTGTTGAGGAAACCACATGGCGTAACTGAAGCTGTACAGTGTTGATACTCCTGTCAGTTGGGATGAGTTAGTTCACGTCAAGTCATCATTCGATACACTTCGGAATCCGCTTTGTTCCTCAAGTGGTGACCAGGGGGGATTTTTGCGACTTGTGTGTATAAATAGTGTTTTTTTCTTTCTCTGAGCTCTTTTGAACAAAGGAGAACAATGATGACTTGTGATGAGAGGGGATCCGGTGATTCCCCTGAATGTGTGTGCCAACCACGGGGTGTGTGTGTGTGTGTGTGTGTGGAGGAGGGAGCAGCACCCGCGCTGCCAGGGCTGTGGGATTATGGGAGGAAGGAATTATGGGAACAGGGAAAGAGGAATGAGAGGGGGAGAGAGGGAGGAGTGGCAGTACTGTCCATCATACTGTCAGAGGAGCAGTAGACATCAAAAGCTCTTGGGAGATGTGACTTTGAAATTCAAGAACCATATAAGAATGGGATCAAGAATAAAAGAATAGAAGCGGGAAAGAAAGGAAGAGAGAGATGGAATGAGGAAAAAAGCTTCAAACACAGACATGAGACAAAGAATGTCTCCAGATTTGTGGGGAGGATTGTGGTTATGGGTACGGGGGTACGACACAGCTATCAGTCAGCACTGGGTGAGCTCATCCACACACACACGCACACACACGTTTACAGCAGAGCAGTGCACATGTGCATGCATATCACACACACAGACGCACCAGTATCCTCCCTTCCTACTGGCTGTATCAATCGACCAGGGTTGGGGTCAATTCCATTTCAACTCAGTCAATTCGGGAAGCATTTTCTGAGGGACACTGGAATTGGAATTTAAACTCACCCCTTGAACTGACTGAATTGACATGGAATTGACCCCAAAACCTGTTATCAACCCCAACCCTCTACACCCACTCCCTGTACCATCACACCCAGGATAGGCAGCCCTTAGTGGTCTGTGAGCCTCCAGCCCCCCCTCTACCCAGGAGAACAACCCCCTAATCACAACCACATGGAGACCCCTCTCCCTCATCTTTCCACACAGCCATCCCATGTTATCCCCCTCTCTTTCATCTCTCTCTCATCCCTCTTTCACCCCTTTCCTCCCTGTCTCTTCCTCCTCTCATGCCTGGTGTTTTCCGACAGGGTTTGACGGTTCTGTGGTTTCATGGCTATTTGAGTGCGTGTGCATGAGTATCTGTCTTTTGTGTGTGTGCGTACGTGCGTGCAATGTGCATACGTGTGTGTGTTATTTATTGGCAGAAGGTCTGAGTGTGTTTCCTGTAGTGTGGATCAGGGGCCTTAGCTGAGAACAGTGCTGGAGTTTCACTCTGCTTCTCATGGAGGGTCCTCCTTGATTATCTGTGACAAACGGCTGGCGAACGCTGATGATTCAACCATATTCTCCCATCTTCATATGGATGGAAAAGAACATCAATGTTCTGTATCCCAAATGGCACCCTATTCCCTTTATAGTGCACTACTTTTGACCAGGGCCAAGTAGTTCACTATGTAGGGAATAGGGTGCCGTTTGTGACAACCTCGGACAGAGCTGATGCAGCAACAGCCACCATACTGTGGATTCCACTCAGTTTGAAACCTTTATCAGAGTTAATATCCTGTGTTCTGGCTGTGTGTCGGGGTATCAGAGCAGTAACCTTGACCACAGGATGTTCAGTGGTTGGGATGTAAATCATGTTTATGAACAGGACCTTATATACTCACTGTCATCCAGAAGGGAAGTTGTGTGTGTGTGTGTAGCTTTGCAGGGGTGATGACGGAGCGTCAATCACACACACTCCTCTGCCTCTGGATCCACTCCCGGCCCCGGGATGGACGAGGGGAGTGGTGGTGTGTGTGGAGTGGGGGGCTTCGCACGGGTCAGCGTGAAAGATGAATGGAGTGGAAAAGGTGGATAGATACGACGGAAAAGGGGGATCTGATATCCTAGCAATGTGGTTATGTGTATAGGGCTGTTAGACGTAGGAATCAACTGTTTAAACTCTGACTGAGACAGAGCCTGTGAAACATGAGCACTACTGCTACCCACCTGATCAACATGAAGACATATTCACTCCATGTTCACTAGCCATCACCACCACCATCATGGTATCTGTGCTCTTCATCAACATCTCATGTCTTCTAATCTCATCTGTTTCTCCTCCATACCATCTTTTCCATCATGACCTCTTCCTGGTCTAAGGGTTGTCATGACCCCTCTTCCTGGTCTAAGGGTTGTCATGACCCCTCTTCCTGGTCTAAGGGGTTGTCATGGCCCCTCTTCCTGGTCTAAGGGTTGTCATGACCCCTCTTCCTGGTCTAGGGGTTGATTTAGGATTGGACCAATGTGGTATTGTGAGTCTCACCAAGCACAGTGTCCTGCACGCGGCTGTCTGGGTCGTCCAGGTGCAGCAGGAGCTGCTGGAACAGGACCTCCAGGTGTTGACTGTAGAGCTGGGAGTTGTAGTCTTTCCCCAAGGAGGCAAGCCATAGGCCCAGAGCCCTGAGGGCCACGCCCCTCACCTCCTCACTGCTGTCATCCAGACGCTTCAGCACCTCTGAGGACACGCTCGCGCGCGCACACACACACACACACACACACACACACACACACACACACACACACACACACACACACACACACACACCCACAAATTAGAATGACTACGTTAGAATGACTACATTTATTTCTATAGGATCATAAACAATCATGGATGCATTTTAGAAATATGTAGAAAAAAGGTGTGTGTCAGTGACAGAGGGAATGAGAAAGAATTGAGAGAGGAACAAAGAGAGAGAATGAAAGAAAGAGAGAGTGAATGAAAGATAGGGATACTGTGGGCAAGAGAGGAGAGAAAGACATGTTTGCTCTAACAAAGACAGGATACAGAGGGAGACACCAGTATAGTACCAGGGTAGATGTTGTTCAGGGCATCTGGGTGGAGACTGGGTCCTATCAGTTTGAGCAGGGTGGATAGAGAGCGACAGGCCAGTAGTCTGGACAGCTGGGAGTCTTCCTCTAGAGCAGACAACACCTGGGGGCTCAGCCTCTCCTCCACAGCCAGTAACTACAGACACAGAGATAAAAACAGACAACACCTGGGGGCTCAGCCTCCCCTCTACAGCCAGTAACTACAGACACAGAGATAAAAACAG
>NC_092086.1:25681050-25698550 GCF_045679555.1 Salvelinus alpinus
GACAACACCTGGGGGCTCAGCCTCTCCTCCACAGCCAGTAACTACAGACACAGAGATAAAAACAGACAACACCTGGGGGCTCAGCCGCTCCTCTACAGCCAGTAACTACAGACACAGAGATAAAAACAGACAACACCTAGGGGCTCAGCCTCCCCTCTACAGCCAGTAACTACAGACACAGAGATAAAAACAGACAACACCTGGGGGCTCAGCCTCCCCTCTACAGCCAGTAACTACAGACACAGAGATAAAAACAGACAACACCTGGGGGCTCAGCCTCCCCTCTACAGCCAGTAACTACAGACACAGAGATAAAAACAGACAACACCTGGGGGCTCAGCCTCCCCTCTACAGCCAGTAACTACAGACACAGAGATAAAAACAGACAACACCTGGGGGCTCAGCCTCCCCTCTACAGCCAGTAACTACAGACACAGAGATAAAAACAGACAACACCTGGGGGCTCAGCCTCCCCTCTACAGCCAGTAACTACAGACACAGAGATAAAAACAGACAACACCTGGGGGCTCAGCCTCCCCTCTACAGCCAGTAACTACAGACACAGAGATAAAAACAGACAACACCTGGGGGCTCAGCCTCCCCTCTACAGCCAGTAACTACAGACACAGAGATAAAAACAGACAACACCTGGGGGCTCAGCCTCCCCTCTACAGCCAGTAACTACAGACACAGAGATAAAAACAGACAACACCTGGGGGCTCAGCCTCCCCTCTACAGCCAGTAACTACAGACACAGAGATAAAAACAGACAACACCTGGGGGCTCAGCCTCCCCTCTACAGCCAGTAACTACAGACACAGAGATAAAAACAGACAACACCTGGGGGCTCAGCCTCCCCTCTACAGCCAGTAACTACAGACACAGAGATAAAAACAGACAACACCTGGGGGCTCAGCCTCCCCTCTACAGCCAGTAACTACAGACACAGAGATAAAAACAGACAACACCTGGGGGCTCAGCCTCCCCTCTACAGCCAGTAACTACAGACACAGAGATAAAAACAGACAACACCTGGGGGCTCAGCCTCCCCTCTACAGCCAGTAACTACAGACACAGAGATAAAAACAGACAACACCTGGGGGCTCAGCCTCCCCTCTACAGCCAGTAACTACAGACACAGAGATAAAAACAGACAACACCTGGGGGCTCAGCCTCCCCTCTACAGCCAGTAACTACAGACACAGAGATAAAAACAGACAACACCTGGGGGCTCAGCCTCCCCTCTACAGCCAGTAACTACAGACACAGAGATAAAAACAGACAACACCTGGGGGCTCAGCCTCCCCTCTACAGCCAGTAACTACAGACACAGAGATAAAAACAGACAACACCTGGGGGCTCAGCCTCTCCTCTACAGCCAGTAACTACAGACACAGAGATAAAAACAGACAACACCTGGGGGCTCAGCCTCCCCTCTACAGCCAGTAACTACAGACACAGAGATAAAAACAGACAACACCTGGGGGCTCAGCCTCTCCTCTACAGCCAGTAACTACAGACACAGAGATAAAAACAGACAACACCTGGGGGCTCAGCCTCCCCTCTACAGCCAGTAACTACAGACACAGAGATAAAAACAGACAACACCTGGGGGCTCAGCCTCCCCTCTACAGCCAGTAACTACAGACACAGAGATAAAAACAGACAACACCTGGGGGCTCAGCCTCCCCTCTACAGCCAGTAACTACAGACACAGAGATAAAAACAGACAACACATTTGGTTGTGCATCAGCATTTTCTATCTTTATGTCAGTCACTCAACTATCCATGTTAGCGAACAATGTTTTAATTGGTAGTTAGTCTAGCTAGCTATTTAAACTTGTAGTAATCATGGTCGTATCCTGACCGGGCACACGGGGAACATGCCCATGAGCCCCCAATGATTTTGTTAGCCTATCTGAGTGAGAATGACTATCATGTTAACATGGCATAATTCATTTCAAAACGTGTAGAACTGCAGGAAATTTGCTTTAAAACCGTAAAAATCTCTCCACCCCATGGCAAAATGGGTAGGAAATTAGCTGAAAAACTGCAAATTTCTCTCTGTAGACTTACATCAAATATATGTTATAAAATTGCAGTTCTCTCTGCCCCATGGCAACGTGTAGAATTGCAGGAAATGTAATTCTCTCAACCGTCAAGAGGGGGGTCACTAAAATGTTTTGCCCGCGAGGTGAGGGGCCCCCCAACCAAATCTTGCTTGGGGCACGCAAAAGGCTAGAGATGGCCCTGAACAGACAGGCCATACTACAGACAGAAAACACAACTACTACTGTGCAAATATTGTGTGGGCACTTGGCAGCACAAGAGCAGGAAAGCTGAACTCACATTTCAGACATGTTATGTTCACAGGTAGTCACAGTGCATTACTCTAGTACACACAGTACTCTAGTACACACAGTAATCCAAAGCACAGTTCTGACACTGGAGACCCTGTTATATAACCAATTGACTTCCAAAACACTTTAAACAAGGAGAAACGGGACAGAGATGGCTGTTGCTCATCCTCCCTGGTGACTATGAGCCAGGCTGTGAGTGTGGGAGTGATGGGGAAAGCACAGCAGGACAGAGCTGCATCAAACTGACACTGGGCCAGGTAGACAACAACAGAACACAATCATCCCTGAGCCGGTCTAAGATCACATGAGCTGATATCAGGGTCTTAACAGAACAATCATCTGAGACAGAGGAACTGTGAGTGTGTGTGATAGAAAGAACGAGAGAGTGAGGGTCAAAGAGAGAGGGCTCAACACAGAGAGAGAGAGAGAGAGAAGGGGCTTGGCAATAAAGTGATCTAACATGACATCAGTGTCTATCTGATAGGGCGGTGTGTAAATGGAGCAGCTAATTGTTTTTACAGGAAGGAGTGAAGGGCTGGAACAATGTTCCCCAGACAAAGCCCGGTTTGATTTGCCTGTGGAAAGGAACACACCCACACAGCCAGTGTTCTCCAAACTGTTTGTTTTCACCGTTGTTAAACACCATTTTAAAAGTGGTGCAACGCAAAGTGGTGTTTGAGCCGGCTGTGAAACTGTCATTCCACACATGCAAGGAGAAACACAGACGGTCAAGAGGGTGTGAATATGTCTGAGTGTGTGACTGGACTCGCAGTCCCAAGGGCAGGTGCAGGGGCCTGTCTAAGTGATGGTTACAGCCCACAACAATGGAACCAGGACAGAGACAGCATTGTTCCAGTGGGACAAAGGTATGTAACCCTCCCCTCCACCCCCACACACCTGCTGCCTTGCTCTAGCCATGACACAGACAAGGAGATAGAGAGAGACGGACAGACAAAAGGAAACAGATAGCGAGAAAGAGAGAGGTGGATAGAAAGATGGAGATGGAAAGAGAGAGGGGGGAGAGATGGATAGAGGATGACAGTCCATTACATTAAATGGTGAAGTGGGACCATCTATATTGAAAGTAAATGGGCAAAGCAGGGAAGCATGCGCCAGGTAAACTCTCCCGATGGTTTAAACTAGGTGAACTCTCCCGATGGTTTAAACTAGGTGAACTCTCCCGGTGGTTTAAACTAGGTGAACTCTCCCGGTGGTTTAAACTAGGTGAACTCTCCCGGTGGTTTAAACTAGGTGAACTCTCCCGGTGGTTTAAACTAGGTGAACTCTCCCGGTGGTTTAAACTAGGTGAACTCTCCCGGTGGTTTAAACTAGGTGAACTCTCCCGGTGGTTTAAACTAGGTGAACTCTCCCGATGGTTTAAACTAGGTGAACTCTCCCGATGGTTTAAACTAGGTGAACTCTCCCGATGGTTTAAACTAGGTGAACTCTCCCGGTGGTTTAAACTAGGTGAACTCTCCCGGTGGTTTAAACTAGGTGAACTCTCCCGGTGGTTTAAACTAGTTGAACTCTCCCGGTGGTTTAAACTAGGTAAACTCTCCCGATGGTTTAAACTAGGTGAACTCTCCCGATGGTTTAAACTAGGTGAACTCTCCCGATGGTTTAAACTAGGTGAACTCTCCCGATGGTTTAAACTAGGTGAACTCTCCCGATGGTTTAAACTAGGTGAACTCTCCCGATGGTTTAAACTAGGTGAACTCTCCCGATGGTTTAAACTAGGTGAACTCTCCCGATGGTTTAAACTAGGTGAACTCTCCCGATGGTTTAAACTAGGTGAACTCTCCCGATGGTTTAAACTAGGTGAACTCTCCCGATGGTTTAAACTAGGTGAACTCTCCCGGTGGTTTAAACTAGGTGAACTCTCCCGGTGGTTTAAACTAGGTGAACTCTCCCGGTGGTTTAAACTAGGTGAACTCTCCCGGTGGTTTAAACTAGGTGAACTCTCCCGATGGTTTAAACTAGGTGAACTCTCCCGATGGTTTAAACTAGGTGAACTCTCCCGATGGTTTAAACTAGGTGAACTCTCCCGATGGTTTAAACTAGGTGAACTCTCCCGATGGTTTAAACTAGGTGAACTCTCCCGATGGTTTAAACTAGGTGAACTCTCCCGATGGTTTAAACTAGGTGAACTCTCCCGATGGTTTAAACTAGGTGAACTCTCCCGATGGTTTAAACTAGGTGAACTCTCCCGATGGTTTAAACTCGGTGAACTCTACCGATGGTTTAAACTCGGTGAACTCTCCCGATGGTTTAAACTAGGTGAACTCTCCCGGTGGTTTAAACTAGGTGAACTCTCCCGATGGTTTAAACTAGGTGAACTCTCCCGGTGGTTTAAACTAGGTGAACTCTCCCGGTGGTTTAAACTAGGTGAACTCTCCCGGTGGTTTAAACTAGGTGAACTCTCCCGATGGTTTAAACTAGGTGAACTCTCCCGGTGGTTTAAACTAGGTGAACTCTCCCGATGGTTTAAACTAGGTGAACTCTCCCGATGGTTTAAACTAGGTGAAGCTAGAGTGTTCCGGAAGCTAGAGTGGAAACCGGTCGCATTCCGCTTCGCTCCTCAGGTAGTATCACATTTTCACATTCTCATTTCATTTCATTACAGTACAACGGTTTGATTTGTTTAATCTTAGCTAGCTACTTAGCCGTCTTTGTATCAAAGATAATTGCGTAGCTAGCCAGCTATTCTTCGTTCTTTTAACGTAACTTTTAACGTAACGTAGTCAACACTGCTACCTAGCCAGCTAGCCACCGAACAGCAACACTGTAGTAACTATTACATTCAACGGAACGACTCGATTAGTGTAGTGTTAGCTAGCTACATAGTTGTCTTTGCTGTCTTTGTTTCTAAGATAACTGCGTAGTTTAGACTAATTCGGTTAGCTAGCCAGCTATTTTTCGTCCTTTTAACGTAACGTAACGTAGTCAACACTGCTCGCTAGCCAGCTAGCCACCGAATAGCAACACTGTAGAAACTATTACATTCAACGGATCAACGGAACGATTGATTAGTGTAGTGTTAGCTAGCTACATAGTTGTCTTTGCTGTCCTTGTATCTAAGACAATTGTGTAGTTTATACTAATTAACGAGCCAGTTACCGAGGTTACATAGCTAGCTACCGAGGTTACCTAGCCAGCGACACTCTCAAACAAAGTCAACAACGCAGCCACTGCTAGCTAGCCCACTTCCGCAGTACTGTATCATTTTAATAATTTTGGTCAATAAGATTTCTGCAACGCAAGCTTAACTTTCTGAACATTCGAGACGTGTAGTTCACTTGTCATTCCAATCTCCTTTGCATTAGCGTAGCCTCTTCTGTAGCCTGTCAACTATGTGTCTGTCTATCCCTGTTCTCTCCTCTCTGCACAGACCATACAAACGCTTCACACCGCGTGGCCGCGGCCACCCTAACCTGGTGGTCCCAGCGCGCACCACCCACGTGGAGTCCCAGGTCTCCGGCAGCCTCTGGAACTGCCGATCTGCGGCCAACAAGGCAGAGTTCATCTCAGCCTATGCTTCCCTCCAGTCCCTCGACTTCTTGGCACTGACGGAAACATGGATCACCACAGATAACACTGCTACTCCTACTGCTCTCTCCTCGTCTGCCCACGTGTTCTCGCACACCCCGAGAGCTTCTGGTCAGCGGGGTGGCGGCACCGGGATCCTCATCTCTCCCAAGTGGTCTTTCTCCCTTTCTCCCCTTACCCATCTGTCTATCGCCTCCTTTGAATTCCATGCTGTCACAGTTACCAGCCCTTTCAAGCTTAACATCCTTATCATTTATCGCCCTCCAGGTTCCCTTGGAGAGTTCATCAATGAGCTTGATGCCCTGATAAGCTCCTTTCCTGAGGACGGCTCACCTCTCACAGTTCTGGGTGACTTTAACCTCCCCACGTCTACCTTTGACTCATTCCTCTCTGCCTCCTTCTTTCCACTCCTCTCCTCTTTTGACCTCACCCTCTCACCTTCCCCCCCTACTCACAAGGCAGGCAATACGCTTGACCTCATCTTTACTAGATGCTGTTCTTCCACTAACCTCATTGCAACTCCCCTCCAAGTCTCCGACCACTACCTTGTATCCTTTTCCCTCTCGCTCTCATCCATCACTTCCCACACTGCCCCTACTCGGATGGTATCGCGCCGTCCCAACCTTCGCTCTCTCTCCCCCGCTACTCTCTCCTCTTCCATCCTATCATCTCTTCCCTCTGCTCAAACCTTCTCCAACCTATCTCCTGATTCTGCCTCCTCAACCCTCCTCTCCTCCCTTTCTGCATCCTTTGACTCTCTATGTCCCCTATCCTCCAGGCCGGCTCGGTCCTCCCCTCCTGCTCCGTGGCTCGACGACTCATTGCGAGCTCACAGAACAGGGCTCCGGGCAGCCGAGCGGAAATGGAGGAAAACTCGCCTCCCTGCGGACCTGGCATCCTTTCACTCCCTCCTCTCTACATTTTCCTCTTCTGTCTCTGCTGCTAAAGCCACTTTCTACCACTCTAAATTCCAAGCATCTGCCTCTAACCCTAGGAAGCTCTTTGCCACCTTCTCCTCCCTCCTGAATCCTCCTCCCCCTCCTCCCCCCTCCTCCCTCTCTGCAGATGACTTCGTCAACCATTTTGAAAAGAAGGTCGACGACATCCGATCCTCGTTTGCTAAGTCAAACGACACCGCTGGTTCTGCTCACACTGCCCTACCCTGTGCTCTGACCTCTTTCTCCCCTCTCTCTCCAGATGAAATCTCGCGTCTTGTGACGGCCGGCCGCCCAACAACCTGCCCGCTTGACCCTATCCCCTCCTCTCTTCTCCAGACCATTTCCGGAGACCTTCTCCCTTACCTCACCTCGCTCATCAACTCATCCTTGACCGCTGGCTACGTCCCTTCCGTCTTCAAGAGAGCGAGAGTTGCACCCCTGCTGAAAAAACCTACACTCGATCCCTCCGATGTCAACAACTACAGACCAGTATCCCTTCTTTCTTTTCTCTCCAAAACTCTCGAACGTGCCGTCCTTGGCCAGCTCTCCCGCTATCTCTCTCAGAATGACCTTCTTGATCCAAATCAGTCAGGTTTCAAGACTAGTCATTCAACTGAGACTGCTCTTCTCTGTATCACGGAGGCGCTCCGCACTGCTAAAGCTAACTCTCTCTCCTCTGCTCTCATCCTCCTAGACCTATCGGCTGCCTTCGATACTGTGAACCATCAGATCCTCCTCTCCACCCTCTCCGAGTTGGGCATCTCCGGCGCGGCCCACGCTTGGATTGCGTCCTACCTGACAGGTCGCTCCTACCAGGTGGCGTGGCGAGAATCTGTCTCCTCACCACGTGCTCTCACCACTGGTGTCCCCCAGGGCTCTGTTCTAGGCCCTCTCCTATTCTCGCTATACACCAAGTCACTTGGCTCTGTCATAACCTCACATGGTCTCTCCTATCATTGCTATGCAGACGACACACAATTAATCTTCTCCTTTCCCCCTTCTGATGACCAGGTGGCGAATCGCATCTCTGCATGTCTGGCAGACATATCAGTGTGGATGACGGACCACCACCTCAAGCTGAACCTCGGCAAGACGGAGCTGCTCTTCCTCCCGGGGAAGGACTGCCCGTTCCATGATCTCGCCATCACGGTTGACAACTCCATTGTGTCCTCCTCCCAGAGCGCTAAGAACCTTGGCGTGATCCTGGACAACACCCTGTCGTTCTCAACTAACATCAAGGCGGTGGCCCGTTCCTGTAGGTTCATGCTCTACAACATCCGCAGAGTACGACCCTGCCTCACACAGGAAGCGGCGCAGGTCCTAATCCAGGCACTTGTCATCTCCCGTCTGGATTACTGCAACTCGCTGTTGGCTGGGCTCCCTGCCTGTGCCATTAAACCCCTACAACTCATCCAGAACGCCGCAGCCCGTCTGGTGTTCAACCTTCCCAAGTTCTCTCACGTCACCCCGCTCCTCCGCTCTCTCCACTGGCTTCCAGTTGAAGCTCGCATCCGCTACAAGACCATGGTGCTTGCCTACGGAGCTGTGAGGGGAACGGCACCTCAGTACCTTCAGGCTCTGATCAGGCCCTACACCCAAACAAGGGCACTGCGTTCATCCACCTCTGGCCTGCTCGCCTCCCTACCACTGAGGAAGTACAGTTCCCGCTCAGCCCAGTCAAAACTGTTCGCTGCTCTGGCACCCCAATGGTGGAACAAACTCCCTCACGACGCCAGGACAGCGGAGTCAATCACCACCTTCCGGAGACACCTGAAACCCCACCTCTTCAAGGAATACCTAGGATAGGATAAAGTAATCCTTCTGACCCCCCCCCCCCCTTAAAAGATTTAGATGCACTATTGTAAAGTGGTTGTTCCACTGGATGTCATAAGGTGAATGCACCAATTTGTAAGTCGCTCTGGATAAGAGCGTCTGCTAAATGACTTAAATGTAAATGTAACTCTCCCGATGGTTTAAACTAGGTGAACTCTCCCGATGGTTTAAACTAGGTGAACTCTCCCGATGGTTTAAACTAGGTGAACTCTCCCGATGGTTTAAACTAGGTGAACTCTCCCGATGGTTTAAACTAGGTGAACTCTCCCGATGGTTTAAACTAGGTGAACTCTCCCGATGGTTTAAACTAGGTGAACTCTCCCGATGGTTTAAACTAGGTGAACTCTCCCGATGGTTTAAACTAGGTGAACTCTCCCGATGGTTTAAACTAGGTGAACTCTCCCGATGGTTTAAACTAGGTGAACTCTCCCGATGGTTTAAACTAGGTGAACTCTCCCGATGGTTTAAACTAGGTGAACTCTCCCGATGGTTTAAACTAGGTGAACTCTCCCGGTGGTTTAAACTAGGTGAACTCTCCCGATGGTTTAAACTAGGTGAACTCTCCCGATGGTTTAAACTAGGTGAACTCTCCCGATGGTTTAAACTAGGTGAACTCTCCCGATGGTTTAAACTAGGTGAACTCTCCCGATGGTTTAAACTAGGTGAACTCTCCCGATGGTTTAAACTAGGTGAACTCTCCCGATGGTTTAAACTAGGTGAACTCTCCCGATGGTTTAAACTAGGTGAACTCTCCCGGTGGTTTAAACTAGGTGAACTCTCCCGATGGTTTAAACTAGGTGAACTCTCCCGATGGTTTAAACTAGGTGAACTCTACCGATGGTTTAAACTAGGTGAACTCTACCGATGGTTTAAACTAGGTGAACTCTACCGATGGTTTAAACTAGGTGAACTCTCCCGATGGTTTAAACTAGGTGAACTCTCCAGGAAGAGGGGTCATGACAACCCTTAGACCAGGAAGAAGGGCCATGACAACCCTTAGACCAGGAAGAGGGGTCATGACAACCCCTTAGACCAGGAAGAGGGGTCAAAATGTATTGTACATTGTGTATTTAAAAAAAAAAATCAGATATTGTCAATGTCCACAATGATCAACCAAACATCTTGCAGGGAAGATAAATTGTGGATAGGCTTGATAATATATTATCATCTCTTTTTTTAAGACAGTTATTCATGATTTTAATTAAAAATATTGTTTTTATATATATAATTATTAGTATGGTTTGATTAAATTCAAAGCTCCCTACCATCATATCTAAACCAATATGACACCGATGTTGATGAAACTTTGCAAATCAACTTGATTGAGGCCTCTCGTCATGAGTCGTCATGCCATTACTGAGAACCCCATACCGGATTTTTAGCAGGGTCATTAACATTAGGGGAAAAAAATACTATTTCTTTCCCCGACCTAGTTCACTATCTAGGCATCGAATAAGAACGAGCCTACAGCATCCATAAATTGACCATCAGACTTGCCACCTTTCAGACTGAATAAGGTTGTATGAGCAATAGTTTTGATTACATTTATAATTTATCGCTTTCAAGTGCAAATTTAGTCCATTAAGAACAAATGATGTGCTACCTTGTTGTAGCATTTCTGACAAAGCTAACATCTTTTTTAGCCAAAGCTCAGAGTTTATACACCAGGCTAGTAAGATGGCGCCGACAGATATGGCAGCACTGCTTCTATGTATGTGTTCACTTGTGAAGGTACCTGTGTGTGTTTACCTGGCTGGGCGGGATGGCTCCCCCTTGTGAAGGTACCTGTGTGTGTTTACCTGGCTGGGCGGGATGGCTCCCCCTTGTGAAGGTACCTGTGTGTGTGTTTACCTGGCTGGGCGGGATGGCTCCCCCTTGGGAAGGTACCTGTGTGTGTTTACCTGGCTGGGAGGGATGGCTCCCCCTTGTGAAGGTACCTGTGTGTGTGTTTACCTGGCTGGGCGGGATGGCTCCCCCTTGTGAAGGTACCTGTGTGTGTGTGTGTGTGTGTGTGTGTGTGTGTGTGTGTGTGTGTGTGTGTGTGTGTGTGTTTACCTGGCTGGGCGGGATGGCTCCCCCTTGCAGCAGGGCTAGCAGACAGCTGAGAGCTGAGGTACGGATAGCTGCAGCAGTACGACCTGCCTTCCACACCAGGTTAGGTAGCAGCAACTCCAATAGAAACACATCCAGGTGCTCACAGAACCTCCTAGAGAGAAAGAGAGAGACGTTCAATTCTACAACCACCTAAAAGGAAGTGATTCCCAAACCTTCCTAACAAAGCCATCACCTACAGAGAGATGAACCTGGAGAAGAGCCCCCTAAGCAAGCTGGTCCTGGGACTCTGTTCACAAACACAAACAGACCCCACAGAGCCCCAGGACAGCAACACAATTAGACCCAACCAAATCTTGAGAAAACAAAAAGATAATTACTTGACACATTGGGAAGAATTGACAAAAAGACTGAGTAAACTAGAAAGCTATTTGGCCCTAAACAGAGAGTATACAGTGGCAGAATACCTGACCACTGTGACTGACCCAAACTTAAGGAAATCTTTGACTATGTACAGACTCAGTGAGCATAGCCTTGCTATTGAGAAAGGCAGACATGGCTCTCAAGAGAAGACAGGCTATGTGCACACTGCCCACAAAGTGAGGTGGAAACTGAGCTGCACTTCCTAACCTCCTGCTAAATGTATGACCATATTAGAGACACATATTTCCCTCTGATTACACAGACCCACAAAGAATTCGAAAACAAACCCAATTTTGATAAACTCCCATATCTATTGGGTGAAATACCAGCGTGTGCCATCACAGCAGCAAGATTTGTGACCTGTTGCCACAAGAAAAGGGAAAATATATCAACATAAATATGGGTTGTATTTACAATGGTGTTTGTTCTTCACTGGTGAAGAAGCACCATTGTAAATACAACCCATATTTATGTTAATTTATTTTCCCTTTTGTACTTCAACTATTTGCACATCATTACAACACTGTATATAGACATAATGACATTTGAAATGTGAGAGATGAGAAGAGAGAGAGGTGTGGGGGAGGGGAAGAGAGCGAGAGAGACAGAGAGAGATGGAGGGAGCATTAAAGAAGTCTGTCAGCTGTTCCAATGGACTGATTCCTACATTAGTACACGTCTTGGATAGAAGTAGATGTTCTGAAGCCGTCTCTACTCCCCAGTCCCCACACTCCAAAGTAGTTCTCCAATGATTCACTAAGAAATACCCAAGAAAATCTGCTCTCTAGTACCGGGCTATTCAACTCTTACACTACGAGGTCCAGAGCCTGCTGGTTTTCTGTTCTACCAGATCATTAATTACAACAACCTGGTATTCCAGGTCTAAATATGTCCCTGGTTAGAGGGGAACAATGAAAACACACAGTGGAACTGGTATCCAGGTCTAAATCTGTCCCTGGTTAGAGGGGAACAATGAAAACACACAGTGGAACTGGTATCCAGGTCTAAATCTGTCCCTGGTTAGAGGGGAACAATGAAAACACACAGTGGAACTGGTATCCAGGTCTAAATCTGTCCCTGGTTAGAGGGGAACAATGAAAACACACAGTGGAACTGGCATCCAGGTCTAAATATGTCCCTGGTTAGAGGGGAACAATGAAAACACACAGTGGAACTGGCATCCAGGTCTAAATATGTCCCTGGTTAGAGGGGAACAATGAAAACACACAGTGGAACTGGTATCCAGGTCTAAATATGTCCCTGGTTAGAGGGGAACAATGAAAACACACAGTGGAACTGGTATCCAGGTCTAAATCTGTCCCTGGTTAGAGGGGAACAATGAAAACACACAGTGGAACTGGTATCCAGGTCTAAATCTGTCCCTGGTTAGAGGGGAACAATGAAAACACACAGTGGAACTGGTATCCAGGTCTAAATCTGTCCCTGGTTAGAGGGGAACAATGAAAACACACAGTGGAACTGGTATCCAGGTCTAAATATGTCCCTGGTTAGAGGGGAACAATGAAAACACACAGTGGAACTGGTATCCAGGTCTAAATCTGTCCCTGGTTAGAGGGGAACAATGAAAACACACAGTGGAACTGGTATCCAGGTCTAAATATGTCCCTGGTTAGAGGGGAACAATGAAAACACAGTGGAACTGGTATCCAGGTCTAAATCTGTCCCTGGTTAGAGGGGAACAATGAAAACACACAGTGGAACTGGCATCCAGGTCTAAATATGTCCCTGGTTAGAGGGGAACAATGAAAACACACAGTGGAACTGGTATCCAGGTCTAAATATGTCCCTGGTTAGAGGGGAACAATGAAAACACACAGTGGAACTGGTATCCAGGTCTAAATATGTCCCTGGTTAGAGGGGAACAATGAAAACACACAGTGGAACTGGCATCCAGGTCTAAATATGTCCCTGGTTAGAGGGGAACAATGAAAACACACAGTGGAACTGGTATCCAGGTCTAAATATGTCCCTGGTTAGAGGGGAACAATGAAAACACACAGTGGAACTGGTATCCAGGTCTAAATCTGTCCCTGGTTAGAGGGGAACAATGAAAACACACAGTGGAACTGGTATCCAGGTCTAAATCTGTCCCTGGTTAGAGGGGAACAATGAAAACACACAGTGGAACTGGTATCCAGGTCTAAATCTGTCCCTGGTTAGAGGGGAACAATGAAAACACACAGTGGAACTGGCATCCAGGTCTAAATCTGTCCCTGGTTAGAGGGGAACAATGAAAACACACAGTGGAACTGGTATCCAGGTCTAAATCTGTCCCTGGTTAGAGGGGAACAATGAAAACACACAGTGGAGCTGGCATCCAGGTCCAGAGAGGAGTTTGAAGGCTCTAGTAGAATGACACTCTAGTTCCCACACTCCCAAGAAATTCTCTAATCATAAGGAAAAATACATTATTTTCTTCAGAAAATAAAGAAATGGTCTAGTCCCCAGTCTATTATCGAATAATTCACTATGAAATTCCTAAAAACTTAGCAGAAAAGTCTAGGAATACCTAATATAATCTAACGATACGGTGATGAATGATGCAGTCTGTACAAATAGGCAACGTCATCAGAGTCAGGATGAGCAGACTGGGAAGTAGCCTCCTAGTCCTATGACGTGATGCGATGTGAAAACACTTGGTGAGAATACACACAGTAATACAGAGCTACCAGGCAGCTACTGGAGATTACTGAGCGCTACACAGTGACAAACCACTGACACAGAGCTGTATCTGCGGCCATGTTTCTCACAGCCAGCCGGTCTGTGGATACTAAGTATGACTAGAGGTGCAGAAAGAGAGGGAACAGGGGATGAAGCCATCTGGATGTCCTTTGTTTCTCCTCTTCTCTCACTCACTCTCTACTTTCCTGCCAATTCAATCATACTGATTCCCTCTGCCTGCCCGCGCCCACACACACACACACACACACACACACACACACACACACACACACACACACACACACACACACACACACACACACACACACACACACACACACACACACACACACAGTTCATTTATGAGTCCGGCACCCCATTTCTCCCCAACACTGACATGTGGTATTTGTAAGTGCAAAATATGGCAGCAGTCTCTATAATCCCTATATACACCCCCGTTATACTTCTGTTCTGAGTGACCCTGTATGACTACATGTTGGAGCGGGCTGTACCATCTCTTCGCCAGTAGGGGGAGCCTATCTCCCACTAATGCAGCCAGCAGCCAGTCAGCGGCCTTCATGTGTTCTATTCTCCCTGCTCTCTCTGTCCTATATGGAAGTGGATGGAAAGGATGCCATGAAGAGTAATGGATCTTTCCACATCGCATTGACCAATCCCATCAATAATGCGCATGGCGCTCGCAGGCATGCACACAATAAGATATGATTGTCAGTTTGGTACCCAACACACATTTACACAGTCTGACTCAAGACAAGTGCTACTCCCAGCAAGTAACGCACATGTAAAGGACGTCACGCTGCTTGCTTATCGAGGGCCGCTTCCTCCTGATTCGGCTCATACCGAGGCCCGAACACAGGACCTCTGCTTCTTTGCAAGCACACATGACCACCCTCCTGAAGTGTCTTACCAATCGCGGCACGTGAATAGCTAGCTATTTGGCAGCGCAAGTGGGGACACTTCTGGCTGAGGAGTAAGTTTCACACATCCCCATGTGCCACACACACACACACACACACACACACACACACACACACACACACACACACACACACACACACACACACACACACACACACACACACACACACACACACACACACACACACACACACACACACACACACACACACACACACACAAAATGCTAGCCTGTCGGGTCTCTACACTGCCTAGCTCTATGCTGTAAATCTCAGACAGCAATTACACACCTTCCTTGCCAACAACACACACCTCTTTCTGAAGAAGAACTTTGATTTTATCTGTCATTTTCACAGTGTGGGGTGTATTCTTTCTCCCATAACACATTCCTTTCTACTTGTATTTCATCTTAACCTTCAATAGCAGCCCACCTCTCTACTTGTGTTCTACCTTAACCTTTAATAGCAGCCCACAGATCCACATGAAACAAAGCCATTATGTGTCAGTGGAACTAAGGCATATGTTTGAGGATACTCTCTCTCTTCCCTTTTCCTTTCTCTTTGTTCTGCTGCCGACATGTTATTATGTCATTTCGTTACAGGAACAAAGAGTGTATTATAGAGAGATACTGTGCATCATTATCACTGTCGCCTTGATGAGATGGGAGTTTGTGTCTGTGTGGGTGTGCTGCACTACAAACATTCTACATGGGAGAGACTGTGTGCGGGAAGGTATTACTTAAAGAAAGGCAGGTTGGAACCACGTATAACAAATGGATTTGCATTAGTATACGCATTAAAAGTCCCAATGTAAAGATACAGCTCACTTTTCTACTTTTCTAGTTATTACATCAAACCCATCAGAACGCCGAAGTCATGTCTGAAAATGTTTTACTGGGTGTGATGTAATATGGAGGACCCGGCAGCCAGCCCATTCACTATAATGTAACCTCTAACAGAAATAACTTCAAATGTTTAACTTCAAATAAAACCAAATCGCTTGCACTGATGACTACTGGTTTCAATTTAATTTTAAGCCAGCTTACAAGCAAATACTTTATGAATTTGTTACAAATCAACTTGCAAGGTTGCTAGCCAACTAGCCTGCTAAAGTTAGCCCTACTAGCCTGCTAAAGTTAGCCATACTAGCCTGCTAACGTTAGCCCTGCCAGCCTGCTAACGTTACGTTATCATTGAATGGGTCAGCCAGTTACTATCAACACCTAGCTTACAGCTACATTAAAGTCAATGACATTTTTGGAAATATATAACACCATCTAACCAGTTATCAAATAATGTTAGCTAGCTATATGCAGTTTATCTTAGCCAGCAAGCTAGCCAGCCAGCTAATGTTAGCTATTTAGCCAATTATTAGCCTACTCAACCACCACGGTTATGGTCAGTAAGCTAGAGCCTAACTATTGGAGGCCAGCTAGAACACAACCAAAACAGCTACCAACGGGGGAGGTGGGCGCGTCGCTGGGCCGAGGGAGAGTCAGAGCAATCCAAAATAGATAGATTCCAGATGTCTGTTAGCTAGCACAGTAGCACTAAGCCAAGGTGGAAATAGTTACAAAACTCCCGTAGGCTACTTCCCAGGGAACATGCCGAAAAGTTGACAAAACAAAATGGAGAACAGACGTCAGGGAAGAGCATTGCTACATGGGACACGTGCCCCATGTCAGTGAAGAGCATTGCTACATGGGACACGTGCCCCATGTCAGTGAAGAGTATTGCTACATGGGACACGTGCCCCATGTCAGTGAAGAGCATTGCTACATGTGACACGTGCCCCATGTCAGTGAAGAGCATTGCTGCATGGGACACGTGCCCCATGTCAGTGAAGAGCATTGCTACATGGGACACGTGCCCCATGTCAGTGAAGAGCATTGCTACATGGGACACGTGCCCCATGTCAGTGAAGAGCATTGCTACATGGGACACGTGGCCCATGTCAGTGAAGAGCATTGCTACATGGGACACGTGCCCCATGTCAGTGAAGAGCATTGCTACATGGGACACGTGCCCCATGTCAGTGAAGAGCATTGCTACATGGGACACGTACCCCATGTCAGTGAAGAGCATTGCTACATGGGACACGTACCCCATGTCAGTGAAGAGCATTGCTACATGGGACACATACCCCATGTCAGTGAAGAGCATTGCTACATGGGACACGTGCTGCCATGCAGCCTGCGCTTCACTGACTTTGTGGCAGTGTTATCCAGTGGGTAGCATGGCTAGTGGCTAACGTTAGTGGCTAGTGAATAACCGAGCTGGAATATAAACTCTGTAGCACAGAGTAGATCCTCCAAATGCCGTTGAAAAATAGTGCATTGTGGGTAGATGAGAAGATATCCAGAATTAAGTTAATACATACTTAATAACTATGTTTGTACTTATAGGTAACCAGATCGTGACTACAACTAACTTACTTAAGTCTTTGACCACACATCACGTTGGTGAGTAAAAACTCATGCTTCCAACCCTATATGTCAATATGAATTCTTCATAGTATAAACTTCTCCCAACATCCAAAGCAATAAGACATGGTGCCCTTAGATGAAAGGTGCTATACTGTATAATCACTCACTACTAATCTTCCTATGATGACGTAACTACCAAGGTGCCCTGGGCTAAAAGCACAAGTCAACACTGAACAGCATAGGTGGCCTGTGAGAGGAAGAGAGAGTTGGGGAAGGACAGAGGCACTGCTTGTTGGCTGTTG